>NW_028162755.1:0-81769 GCF_964263955.1 Coregonus lavaretus | reverse complement strand
TGATATTTGTAATGGTGAGAGGTTAGCATGTCTTGGGGGTATGATATTTGTGCATTTGTAACTTTCCTTCAGGACTATCTGTAATCATGGTAGCATCCACATTAATGTATAAGTGTTTAGAAACATATTCTATTCTTACTTACAATAAAAGTAACTCCAAAATGACACAATACATTATTTACCGTTCATTTCTATTGGGCACAACATAATCTGAAACACAACCAAAACAAACAGCAAATGCATCCAACAAGTTTGTAGAGTCACAAGCTTGATGTAATCATTGCGTGCTAGAAATATGGACCAAATACTAAACTTTTGACTACTTTATTTATAAGAATCTTTTGGGGTGTAAATACTTTTTACCCATACCTTTTTGAGAAAACAAATATTTATTTACAATACTCTGGATTGTTAATTGGACTCATTCTGTAATTTCTTGATTTCTTCTTTAGATTTTAGATTACTTGTGTATTTGTATTTTATTTGCGAGACATTCTACTGCACTGTGGGAGCTAGTAACATAAGCATTTCACTGCACCTGCAAATCTGTGTACGTGACCAATAAACTTTGACTTGATTTGAATAAATGTTATGGGAGTATGAGTGGTTGGATTGATATTTTCCTCCACAGCATCAGAATGCACACATCCAGACCCCTAAATGAATGTGTCACTCTTTTTGCAGTAGGCAAGGCCAATTTCTCTCAGTGGTTACATTGAAATCCATCAAGACCACCTACGAGATCTCTGGGGTATGACCATGATAGGCTTTCCTCTTCCCTGTCTCCCTCAGCCTTACATCAAGCCCAACCTGTAAGTCGAACAGAATCTAACAGCTATGGAAGTGTGTGATAAGAGTACAGTATAATGGTGTGGCTCTTTTCTCTGTCCATTTCCCTCCACAAGCATAGACCAGACCACCTGTAGAAAAGTGCTTGATAAGGGCTATGGGGCAGTTTTACTGTATGAGAGTACATTCTAACTAATGTGGCTTCTCTCTCTCTCTTTCTTACTTCCTCCCTCTCTCTCTCTCTCTTTCTAACTTCCTCTCTCTCTCTCTCTCTCTCTCTCTCTCTCTCTCTCTCTCTCTCTTACTTCCTCCCTCTCTCTCTCTCTCTCTCTCTCTCTCTCTCTCTCTCTCTCTCTCCTCTCTCTCTCTCTCTCCTCTTTCTAACTTCCTCCCTCTCTCTCTCTCTCTCTCTCTCTCTCTCTCTCTCTCTCTCTCTCTCTCTCTCTCTCTCTCTCTCTCTCTCTCTCTCTCTCTCTCTCTCTCTCTCTCTCTCTCTCTCTCTCTCTCTCTCCCTTCGTCCATCCTCTATCCCCCCCTCCTCCTCCCCCTCCCTTCCCTCCACAGCTGTACATCCAGACAACCACCCTCACCATCTCTATGAACCTCAGTGCCTCTGTAGCTCTCGGGATGCTCTACATGCCCAAGGTGTACGTCATCATCTTCCACCCAGAGCTCAACGTCCAGAAGAGGAAGAGGAGCTTCAAGGCCATGGTCACCGCCGCCACCATGTCCTCCCGCATCTCCGTGAAGCCCAGCGAGAGGCCCAATGGAGAGGCCAAGACCGAGTTGTGTGAAAACCCACCCACCGTACCCACCGACCCCATGAGTGAGTCACACAACATGGCCATTAACGTATTCTGTAACTATTTTGTTAAAAAAAGATATATTACTGACCATATAACTACTTTGTAGTATCTGCAGTAGTAGAAGTAGCAGCACAGACTCTGTTTCAAATTAGTTTTTTATATTCCTAGTTACTGTGTACATGTAACTCCATGGAATCTGTTACATCCCATGACACATACTGAGAGGCGTGAGAACCCTGCTCACCATGAGTCAGTCACGCAGCAGAGCCCGCTGTGCCTAGAATGAGATAACAAGGTATCAGACAGAGATTACTTAATCAAAGACATCAGGAAGTGCACACGGGATCTAGCCATTCAGTCCTATTCATTGGCTCTACTGTTCTGGCTCCCAGTGTAAATTGACTTCCTGAAGAAGATTGAGATTTATGACATCACTGTCTAATCCTTCCTCATCTCATTCCAGTCGTGTACTGTGTCAGTGGTATAATTCACATTCTGGTCATTTGATGCGGGGTGCTATAGTATAGGTCCACTGGTCTTGGGGGATCATCTCTGACTGCTTAATTAATTGTTATCTAGTTAAATGTACGAATTAGCCTTAGATTAGCAGAGACCAAGACAAGACCAATATGGGTGGCTTTGTCTGTTGTGTAGCTGATAGCTAAGAGCACAGGAAGCCTGTGTTGAAGACTGGTAAAGAGGAAGGATAGTCAGTGACACCAGCTGTGTGTAGTTGACACCACACTGCACTACTGTTTGTGTGGTGCAGTGGGTTTGATGGTGTTTATAATGAGAACATAATTAGGTTAAAGTGCAGAGACCAACATGCCTGGTGGGGTGAGGTGGGAGTTGCATGATTAAACACTATGATAATGATATACAGAAAGGTCCAAAATGATTGGCACCCTTGATAAAGAGGAGCAAAAAAGACTGAATAAAATAAAAAATAAAAAAACTGAACTACAGTATATTGTATGATAAAAAAATTTTTTTAACAAGTAATACTTTTTTTCTTAAAAAGATAGGAGTCAAAATGATTGGCCCCTATGTTTTCAATACCTTTCAATACGTCAACTTGCGAGGATAACAGCAATGAGCCTTTTTCTCAAATGTTTTACGAGATTGGAGAACACATTGGGAGGGATCTTAGACCATTCCTCCATACATAATCCTTCCAGATCCTTGATATCCTTCGTCTGCACTTATGGACTGCCCTCTTCAATTCAAACCACAGGTTTTCAATGGGGTTTAAGTCCAGAGACTGAGATGGCCAAAGCAAAATGTAAATGTTGTGGTCAATTAACCATTTCTTTGTGTATTTTGACGTGTGCTTGGGGTTATTGTCTTGCTGTAAGATCCACTTGCGGCCAAGTTTCAGCCTCCTGGCAGAGGTAACCAGGTTTTTGGCAAAAATGTCCTGGTACTGGGTAAGGTTTCTGATGCCGTTGACCTTAACAAGGGCCCCAGGACCAGTGGAAGAAAAATATCCCCATAACATCAAAGATCCACCTCCATATTTTACAGTAGGTATGGGGTTATTTTCTGCATATGCATCCTTCTTTCGACGCCAAACCCACCACTGGTGGTGGTTCGTAGAGCATGGCGTTTGCAATGGGGGGCCAGTATGAAATAAATAAAAAAGAATGTATGCACTCACTAACTGTAAGTCGCTCTGGATAAGAGCGTCTGCTAAATGACTAAAATGTAAAATGTAAAATGTAAATGTGGTGTGCATGTCCAAACAGCACTTTTTTCATGTCATCTGACCATAGCACTGGTTCCAATCCAAGTGCCAATGCTGTTCAGCAAACTCCAGGTGTTTACATTTGTTGGATGATATAAAAATAGAGGGCAAATCCTTACATCTCCGTAAGCGACAATCACAGAAATATTTTGACAAAAAAACCTGGTTGCCTCTGCCAAGTGGACCTTCCAGCAAGAAAATAACCCCAAGCACACTTTAAAATCCACGAAGAAATGGTTAATTGACCACAAAATCAACATTTTCAGTCTCCGGACTTGAACCCCATTGAAAACTTGTGATTTGAATTGAAGATGGCAGTCCATAAGCGTAGATGAAGGATATCAAGGATCTGGAAAGATTCTGTATGGAGTAATGGTCTGATATCTCTCCCAATGTGTTCTCTAAAAATGCTCAGTGCCGTTATCCTTGCGAGGTGAGGTATTGAAACGTATTGAAAACAGTGGCCAATAATTTTGACCCCTATCTTTTTGAGAAAAAATTGATTACTTGTTAAACAAAATCTCTTTCTCTGAGCAATTGGATTAATATAAAATAAAAAATAAAAATGTGCAAATCTTTTTTGCTCATCTTTATCAAGGGTGCCAATCATTTTGGACCTGACTGTGCCTGTGATGGACAGGCTTAATGTAAACCAATTGAAATCGCCCTATACTAGCGCCATGCTCGCCTCATTTTTCTAGACTAAATCAAGAAATGATTGACAGGCCATGGTAACACATCACGGATCCCAACGGCCTTATTTTCTCGATCTTTACTAATCACATGGCACACACCACACATGACATCAACAGGTGCTAGCCTTCTCTCAATTCTGGCTCTGACATGACAGCTATTCCTGCAAACGCCCTGTGATTGTCATTGTCATCTGTGTAATGAGCTGGAGTGTGTGTGCGTATATGAGAGAGAGAGAGAGAGAGAGAGAGAGGAGAGAAGAGAGAGAGAGAGAGAGAGAGAGAGAGAGAGAGAGAGAGAGAGAGAGAGAGAGAGAGAGAGAGAGAGAGAGAGAGAGAGAGAGAGAGAGAGAGAGAGAGAGAGAGAGAGAGAGAGAGAGAGAGAGAGGAGAGAGAGAGAGAGAGAGAGAGAGAGAGAGAGAGAGAGAGAGAGAGAGAGAGAGAGAGAGAGAGAGAAGAGAGAGAGAAGAGAGAGAGAGAGAGAGAGAGAGAGAGAGAGAGAGAGGGAGAGAGAGAGAGAGAGAGAGAGAGAGAGAGAGCGTCATCAGGAGGGCGACAGCGTCTCTCTGCCAGTCACACATGTGGCTCGTGGAGCGAACACACTGCGTAGGGGGGGGACCTCAACAGCTGTGGTAGCAGTGCATCCAAATTCCCCAAGCGGAGCCGGCAGAGCCCGAACGGAGCTCCCAAAAGTACACTGTGTCATCTGCTCTGTGCGTCTCTCACCTTCTGTCTCCCCTACATAAACATATTTTCGCATCGCTTCCTCTCCTCTCTCCTTGCCTCGCCCTTCTATTTTAGCAGCAGTGAAGTGACATTTATTAATGGTGAATTTATGTGCATGACCGCCCCGAAACCTGAACTGTGGCTCCTGTCCCTGGAGACTGTCCATCAGCCCTGTAACCGTAAAAGCGCCAAATAGTACCTTTCAGGAGGGATCCCCTCTGACTGATCTGACTCATAATGATTTAGAGTTATTAAGTAAGAGAATTAGTAGCTCTGAAGATTCTACAGGAAATCACTATCGATATTACTCAAAATATGGAAGGATTTGCCCTGTAATTTAGAGCTATTGGCGATGTCTCCTCTCTGTCTCGGCAGTGATTATGAGCAGAGATATATTGACCACATCAGGCATGTGTGGATGAATTAACGATTTTTAGGTACATTTTTGTATTATGACCCATCAATCAATACCATGACAAGGGAAATTGTACGCATGTGTGCCACACACACACACGTTTGTTTTACTATCCTTGTGGAGACCAAACAACAGATTACCATTCAAAATCTAAAATCCAAACTAACTCCTTAACCGTAAAATAGCCTTTTTCCTTGTGGGGATCAGCGAAATGTCCCCACTTGTCAGAATTTTCCTTGTTTTACTCTCCTTGTGAGGACTTCTGGTCCCCACAAGGATAGTAAAACCAAAAAGACACACACACAAACACAAAATCATTAGTTTCTTCTTGAAAATATTAACTTTTTTAGACCAACTGCACACATATACAGCTAAGACTGCAAAAGTATGTTGTACATCTACTCATGTTTTATTCATCATAGTCACTGGCCAAGGCTACAAAATAAGTCTGGAAGGAAGTGGTAGGACTTTAATTGCATAGCCCATGGGAGTTGGTCACCATGGCAACATTTAGAGCAGTAAGAAAATAAGTTTACAGAGCTACACTATATATACAAAAGTATGTGGACATTCACATTAGTGGATTCGGCTATTTCAGCCACACCCGTTGCTGACAGGTGTATAAAATCGAGCACACAGCCATGCAATCTCCATAGACAAACATTGGCAATAGAATGGCCTTACTGAAGCGCTCAGTGACTTACAACGTGGCACCGTCATAGGATGCCACCTTTCCAACAAGTCAGTTCCTCAAATTTCTGCCATGCTAGAGCTGCCCCGGTCAACCGTAAGTGCTGTTATTGTGAAGTGGAAACGTCTAGGAGCAACAACGGCTCAGCCGCGAAGTGGTAGGCCACACAAGCTCACAGAATGGGACTGCCGAGTGCTGAAGCACGTAGTGCGTAAAAATCGTCTGTCCTCGGTTGCAACACTCATTACCGAGTTCCAAACTGCCTCTTGAAGCAACGTCAGCACAACAACTGGTCGTCGGGAGCTTCATGAAATGGGTTTCCATGGCAGAGCAGCCGCACACAAGCCTAAGATCAACAAGCGCAATGCCACGCGTCAGCTGGAGTGATGTAAAGCTCGCCGCCATTGGACTCTTGAGCAGTGGAAACACTTTATCTGGCGTGATGAATCACGCTTCACCACCTGGCAGTCCGATGGAAGAATCTTGGTTTGGCGGATTCCAGGAGAACGCTACCTGCCTGAGTGCCAACTGTAAAGTTTGGTTGAGGAAGAATAATGGTCTGGGGCTGTTTTTCTGGTTCGGGCTAGTTCCAGTGAAGGGAAATCTTAGTGCTACAGCGTACAATGACATTCTAGACAATTCTGTGCTTCCAACTTTGTGGCAACAGTTTAGGAAAGACCCTTTCCTGTTTGAGCATGACAATGCCCCCATGCACAAAGCAAGGTCCACACAGAAATGGTTTGTCGAGATCGGTGTGGAAGAACTTGACTGGCCTGCACAGAGCCCTGACCTCAACCCCATTGAACACCTTTGGGATGAATTGCAACGCCGACTGCGAGCCAGGTCTAATCGCCCAACATCAGTGCCCGACCTCACTAATGCTGTTATGGCTGAATGGATGCAAGTCCCCACAGCAATGTTCCAACATCTAGTGGAAAGCCTTCCCAGAAGAGTGGAGGCTGTTATAGCAGCAAAGGGGGTACCAACTCCATATTAATGCCCATGATTTTGAAATGAGATGTTCGACGAGCAGTTGTCCACATACTTTTGGTTGTGTATTGTATGTGTATGCTTTAAGAAACGCAATGTGCATCAACCTCCGTTAGGCAGGAGAGAACACTGCATAGGTGGAGTGGTGCAGTACACAACACAGACACATACATACCACTGTACCTACCTTGGCACTCAGCAAAGTTCAGGTACGTTTCCATGGCAATGTAGAGACTGGGATCACATCAAATGCCCTAGCATTTGTTAGGTGCCCACTTGTGTGGTGTTTGTGTTTTTGTATCACTAGTTAGTATCTGAAAATAGAGAGTTTGACTCAGGGGTGTTGCTGAAATAAAACAATGCACTAAACCAGGCAGCGATTGTTAACAGTGTACGTTCACATGCAATGCATGAATGTATGATAGAGTTGCAGGGTATTTGTACTTTATGTCTTCTCTATGTACAGTGCCTTCAGAAAGTATTCATACCCCTTGACTTATTCCACATTTTGTTGTGTTACATCCTGAGTTCAAAATGTATTAAATAAATAAAAATCACAATACCCCATAATGACAAAGTGAAAACATGTTTTAAGAAATGTTTGCACATTTATTGAAAATGAAATACAGAAATATAATTTATACTGAACAAAAATATAAATCCAACGTGCAACAATTTCAGCGATTTTACTGAGTTACAGTTCATACAAGGAAATCAGTCAATTGAAATAAATTAATTATGCCCTGATCTATGAATTTCACATTACTGGGGAGCCAGGCCCAGCCTATCAGAATACGTTTTTTTTCCCACAAAAGGGCTTTAATACAGACAGAAATACTCATCAGTTTCATCAGCTGTCCGGGTGGCTGTTCTCAGACGATCCCGCAGGTGAAGAAGCCGGATGTGGAGGTCCTGGGTTGGCGTGGTTACACATGGTCTGTGGTTGTGAGGCTGGTTGGACGTACTGCCAAATTCTCTAAAACGACATTGGTAGAGAAATGTGTAATGATCATGCTGTTTAATCAGCTTCTTGATATGCCACACCTGTCAGGTGGATGGATTATCTTGGCAAATGAGAAATGTTCATTAAAAGGGATGTAAACAAATATGTGCCAAAAAAATTGAGAGAAATAAGCTTTTTGTGCGTATGGAACATTTCTGGGATATTTTATTTCAGCTCATGAAACATTGGACCAACACTTTACATTTTGGGTTTATATTTTTGTTCAGTGTACATAAGTATTCACACCCCTGAGTCAATACTTTGTAGAAGCACCTTTGGCGGCGATTAAAGCTTTGAGTCGTCTTGGGGATGTCTGTATCAGCTTTGCACATCTGGATTTGGGGATTTCCTTGCAGATTTACTCAAGCTTTAAGTTAGACAGGGAGCGGCGGTGAACCGCAATCTTCAAGTCCTTCCACAGATTTTCAATGGGATTCAAGTATGGCTTTTGGCTGAGCCACTCAAGGACTATCACATTCTTGTTCTGAAGCCATTCCAGCATTGCTTTGGCTGTATGCTTGGGGTCATTGTTTTGTTGGAACGTAAATCTTCACCCCAGTCTAAGGTCGTTTACAAAGCAGGTTCTCATCAAGGATTTATCTGTATTTGGCTCCATTCATTGTTCTCTCTATCCTTACCAGTCTCCCAGTCCCTGCCGCTGAAAAGCATCCCCATAGCATGATGCTGCCACCACCATGCTTTACAGTAAGGGTGGTGATTGACGGGTGATGAGCTGTGCCTGGTTTTCTCCAGTCATAACGCTTTGCATTCAGAACACAGAATATTTTTCATTATGCTCAGAGTCTTTCTTCTGCCTTTTTGCCAATTCCAGGTGTGCTGTCATGTGCCTTTTTCTCAGGAGTGGCTTCCGTCTGGCCACTCTTCCATAAAGCCCAGATTGGTGAAGTGCTGTAGAGACTGTTGTCCTTCTGGCAAGTTCTCCCATCTCAGCCAAGGAACTCTGTAGTTCGGTCAGAGTGGTCATTTGGGTTCATGGTCACCTACCTGACCAAGGTCCTTCTTGCCCTGTTGCTCAGTTTGGTCAGATGGCCAACTCTAGGCAGAGTCTGGGTACTTCCATATTTTTTCAATTTCCAAATGATGGAGACCACTGTGCTCTTGGAAACTTTCAATACTCTAGAAATGGTTTTATACCCTTCCCCAGATATATGCCTCATCACAACTCTATCTCGGAGATCTGTGTACAGTGCCTTGGACACATGCACTGTCAACTGTGGGACCTTATATAGACAAGTGTGTTTCTTTCTAAATCATGTCCAAACTATTTAATTGGCCAGATGTGGACTCCAATCAAGTTGTCATGACATCTCAAGGATGATCAAAGGAAATTGGATGCACCTGAGCTTATACTTATATAAATGAGATATTTCTGTATTTCATTTTCAATAGATTTGCAAACATTTCTAAAAACATGTTTTCACTATTTAATCCATTTTGAATTCAGGCTGCAACTCAACAAAATGTGGAATAAGTGAAGTGGTATGAATACTTTCTGAAGGCACTGTATGTCTGTGTATGTTTGTGCATTGCTTATTGTACTGTATTTTGTTGCGCTGTTGGATGCCATTATAATCTTTGACCTACCTCGCTTCTCAGGTCAAGCTACGAAGAAAACATATGTGAGTTACAACAACCTCAGGATCTGATGGGCTCCCAGGGAATGCTCCATGTCCTTACTCTGGGATGATGACCATGACTGGGGAGCACAGGAATATAATATTGGGAGGGGGAGGGGCAGGGGCAGGGGTAGGGACAGGGACCGGCTGCCTAGATAGTACTATGGACTCCAGAACTGTGGATGGTGTCAACCTTTATAATTGTTGTCTTCTGAATAGGAAGATGGAGGGGGGAAAGGAAAAATTGAGATATTTGATATGAGCAGAGAATGATGAAGAGATAGCTAGCTGTAGGATGGTAACGGGGCCCTGATCCATGCTGTTCTGTTCTGATCTGTTCTAGAACCAGACTGTGGGTTTTTAGAACCTCTCTGTAGTGTGCTCCCTTATCTCTGAAACAGTCAGTGATGTGAACAACCTCTGTGATACAGGAGTCGGTCTAAGTGATCACTGAGAAAAAAAGAAGACTGGACAGTATTTAAAAAGTGTTTTTTGTAATATTCATTAAAGCCATATTCTCTTGCAGTGCCCATGGTTTGTTTTTAAGTTAAGTGAGGTTTCTTCTGAGTTCCTTGTGCCTGATCTTACATAATATTATGTTGAATTTCGACCTTGACTAGCAAGCTCTGCCACATGCGTTTTGTTTTTATGAAATCCACTCACGTCAATCATTTTAACATGAATAACTGTGTCAGAGTGACTGGCAATGTATCTATATTATTTGTAAATATCTGAGAGTATTTTCATGTTTGGATAACAACAACAAAAATATCCAGTATATGTTTAATTGGCTTTGGATGGTAATGAAAAAGCAGCACAAAGTGTTCACATTGCATGTGCCAATGTATGTCTGTTCTATTTGATGTAAAACAAAGAAAAGTTAAATAAATTCTGAAATGACTATGATCTTAAGCATCATTCTGAAGTTTATTCAATTATTTTAAAGAAATTACTTGATTCTTAACAGAATATGGCTTTAATCTGTTATTAAAATGGACCCCTCTGCATCTGTCAGCATGTTGGTTTTATATAGTTATGTACATTATGCTTAATTATCAATGGTGTGGGGAAAAAAAACGATTTGAACAATCATGCAAGTATGTTGTGATGTTGTCTGTCCAATTATCAACATGTAATAAAATCATTTTGTTATCTTTTATACAATTAAACAAGGCAGAACCTAATCGTTATTTGTGTGTGTGCATGTGTGTGAGTTTGTGTGTTTGTGTCAACATTCCTCTATTGGCGTGAGGGGGAATGTGTGCATGCATATTTGCGTGTCTGTCTGTCTGTCTGTCTGTGTGTGTGTGTGTGTGTGTGTGTGTGTTTATTGCTTCCTGTAAACTGATGACAATGTTATCTGCTAACTTGTGTCTCACCCTGTGAATGCCACATTATCAGGCTCGCTGAGCTATGCTGTCATGCAGAGGAGATGGGTTCCTGGGAGATTAAGAGAAACTATGTCCACTAGCTGGCCCATATCTTCCACTACCCCCTCTGTTTCTGTTTCTCTCTTTTTATGCCTGTCTCTGTCTCTCTATCTCTCTTCATCCTCTCGCTCACTCACTCCCTTTCCACCCTCACTCTCTCCCACTCTGACTCTCTCCCACCCTGAATCTCTCCCACCCTGACTCTCTCCCACCCTCACTCTCTCCTACCCTCACTCTCTCCCACCCTGACTCTCTCCCACCCTCACTCTCTCCCACCCTCACTCTCTTACCCTCACTCTCTTCTACCCTCACTCCGTTCCACCCTCACTCTCTCCACCCTCACTCTCTCTACCCTCACTCTCTCTCACCCTCACTCCCTTCTACCCTCACTCTCTCCTACACTCACTCTCTCTCTTTCACCCTCACTCTCTCACCCTCACTTTCTTCTACCCTCACTCCGTTCCACCCTGACTCTCTCCCACTCTGACTCACTTCCCTTTTCAGCCTCTCCCTCAACCTCCTCTTCTCCCAACATCAATACACTGTATGTTGAAAATGAAATATGGCAGAACAATATGTCCACGTACAAAAACAAAGCCTATTTTAAAGCTGCATGCAGCGTTGCCGGGGTTCAGCTGTGTGTCCACTGTGCCACCATCAGGACAAATTGGACACATTGCCCTAGGATGAGCTACTTATGTACTGTTTACCACACTTGCCAAATATCAGAACTCAACATCAAACAGGTCATTCAATATTATGCTTTTGAGGTATTTTGGACCATTTTCAATTATGTTGACTATTTTCAAAGACTTGTTCTCCAGGACCGCTGGACCGAATTTGGTATATATCATCAATGTCTTTAAACTCAACATTTTCCAGGACTCTAGCTCAAACAATATGGCCTATATGAGCCAATGAGCTTGCATTAATGGTTTTTCATGTCCAACAGTGCCACCATGTGGCATAACTGAACCATACTTGACAGGTTAGCTAGACTCATGTCCCTGAGCATGTGTGCCAAATTGTATCACTCTGAATCAAAAAGATTAAGAGATATAAACATGACCCCGTTATAGCACCACCATGTGGTCAATCTGACTGTGCTTGAATATGTTGAGTCTTCACAGTATTTGGAACATGTGTACCAAGTTTTGTTACAATACAAATAACTTTGTCCATAGATGCCACATATTACGTTTCGTTCAGAACTGTAATTTTGGTGCCAAAGGAGTAGCATTTTAAGTGTTTTTCACAAAATTCTAAATGGCGGAAAATCCATCATGGTGGACCTTATGGGTCCTTGAGGCAAATTTGTTTGTTGTGTGGAGAGGGACCCATGTACCGAATTGTATGACTCTAGGTCAAATGGGGTGAGGGGCGTGACCTTTCAAAGTTTGCATGTTAAATCAATTGTTATAGCGCCACCATCTGGCCTGTTGGCATGGTATTGCATGAGAGGTTGTGACCCTTGGCCCTTTACCATCGTGCCAGGTTGCACCCTCCTAGGCCTTATCATCTCAAGGAAATATGTATTTTAATTTGGCCTAATAATGGAATAATAATGATGAACAGCGACAGTGAACAATGGCGCCGGAGAAGATGGCTGCCGTTTTACAGCCCTCTAACCAATTGTACTATTATGTCTGTTTTTCCGCGTTATTTGTAATTTATTTTGTACATCATGTTTCTGCCATCGTCTCTCATAACCAAAAAGAGCTTCTGGATATCAGGACAGCAATTACTCACCTCGTATTGGACGAATAAGTTTTCTTCAACGAAACGGCCGCGAAGGATATCCTACAGACACCCGACAAGGCCCAAATCCCCGTCATTCGCATGAGGAAGAGACGGAGATATCGTGGACGTAGGTCGGGGTGCCTTGTAAGGATCCGACGGCGAGCGAGTAAACTGCCGCTCCCATCAATCCTATTAGCCAATCTTCAATCATTGGAAAATAAATTGGATGACCTAAGATTACGGTTATCCTACCAACGGGACATTAAAAATTGTAATATCTTATGTTTCACCGAGTCGTGGCTGAACGACGACATGGATAACATACAGCTAGCGGGCTATACGCTACATCGGCAGGATAGAACGGCTGACTCCGGTAAGACAAGGGATGGCGGTCTGTGTATATTTGTAAACAACAGCTGGTGCACAAAATGAAATACTAAGGAAGTCTCGCCTGAGGTAGAGTATCTTATGATAAGCTGTAGACCACACTATTTACCAAGGGAGTTTTCATCTATATTTTTCATAGCTGTCTATTTACCACCATAAACCAATGCTGGCATTAAGATTGCACTGAATGAGCTGTATAAGGCCAAAAGTCAACAGGAAAACGCTAATCCAGAGGCAGCGCTCCTAGTGGCCGGGAACATTAATGCAGGGAAACTTAAATCCGTTCTACCTAATTTCTACCAGCATGTTAAATGTGCAACCAGAGGAAAAAAAACTCTAGACCACCTTTACTCCACACACAGAGACGCATACAAAGCTCTCCCTTGCCCTCCATTTGGCAAATCTGACCATAACTCTATCCTCCTGATTCCTGCTTATAAGCAAAAACTAAAGCAGGAAGCACCAGTGACTCAGTTAATAAAAAAGTGGTCAGATGACGCAGATGCTAAGCTACAGGACTGTTTTCCTAGCACAGACTGGAACATGTTCCGGGATTCTTCAGATAGCATTGAGGAGTACACCACATCAGTCACTGGCTTCATCAATAAGTGCATCGATGATGTCGTCCCCACAGTGACCGTACGTACATACCCCAACCAGAAGCCATGGATTACAGGAAACATCCACACTGAGCTAAAGGGTAGAGCTTCCGCTTTCAAGGAGCGGGACTCTAACCCGGACGCTTCTAAGAAATCCCGCTATGCCCTCCGACGAACCATCAAACAGGCAAAGAGTCAATACAGGACTAAGATTGAATCGTACTACACCGGCTCTGACGCTCGTCGGATGTGGCAGGGCTTGAAAACTATTACAGACTACAAAGGGAAGCACAGCCACGAGTTTCCCAGTGACACAAGCCTACCAGACGAGCTAAACCACTTCTATGCTCGCTTCGAGGCAAGCAACACTGAAGCATGCATGAGAGCACCAGCTGTTCGAGATGACTATGTGATCATGCTCTCCATAGCCGATGTGAGTAAGACTTTTAAGCAGGTCAACATTCACAAGGCCGCAGGGCCAGACGGATTACCAGGACGTGTACTCCGAGCATGTGCTGACCAACTGGCAAGTGTCTTCACTGACATTTTCAATATGTCCCTGACTGAGTCTGTAATACCAACATGTTTCAAGCAGACCACCATAGTCCCCGTTCCCAAGGACACTAAGATAACCTGCCTAAATGACTACCGACCCGTAGCACTGACGTCTGTAGCCATGAAGTGCTTTGAAAGGCTGGTCGTGGCTCACATCAACACCATTATCCCAGAAACCCTAGACCCACTCCAATTTGCATACCGCTCCAACAGATCCACAGATGATGCAATCTCTATTGCACTCCACACTGCCCTTTCCCACCAGGACAAGAGGAACACCTATGTGAGAATGCTATTCTTTGACTACAGCTCAGCATTCAACACCATAGTGCCCTCTAAGCTCATCACTAAGCTAAGGATCCTGGGACTAAACACCTCCCTCTGCAACTGGATCCTGGACTTCCTGACGGGCCGCCCCCAGGTGGTAAGGGTAGGTAACAACACATCTGCCACACTGATCCTCAACACGGGGGCCCCTCAGGGGTGCGTGCTCAGTCCCCTCCTGTACTCCCTGTTCACCCATGACTGCATGGCCAGGCACGACTCCAACACCATCATTAAGTTTGCCGACGACACAACAGTGGTAGGCCTGATCACCGACAACGATGAGACAGCCTATAGAGAGGAGGTCAGAGACCTGGGTGTGTGTCCGAGGATAACAACTTCTCCCTCAACGTGACCAAGACAAAGGAGATGATTGTGGACTACAGGAAAAAAAAGAGGACTGAGCACGCCCCCATTCTCATCGATGGGGTTGTAGTGGAACAGGTTGAGAGCTTCAAGTTCCTTGGTGTCCACATCACCAACGAACTATCATGGTCCAAACACACCAAGACAGTCGTGAAGAGGGCACGACAAAGCCTATTCCCCCTCAGGAGACTGAAAAGATTCGGCATGGGTCCTCAGATCCTCAAAATATTCTACAGCTGCACCATCGAGAGCATCCTGACTGGTTGCATCACCGCCTGGTATGGCAACTGCTTGGCTTCCGACCGCAAGGCACTACAGAGGGTAGTGCGTACGGCCCAGTACATCACTGGGGCCAAGCTTCCTGCCATCCAGGACCTCTATACCAGGCGGTGTCAGAGGAAGGCCCTCAAAATTGTCAAAGACTCCAGCCACCCTAGTCATAGACTGTTCTCTCTCTCTGTCTAGGTCCAAAATACTTCTCAACAGCTTCTACCCCCAAGCCATAAGACTCCTGAACAGCTAATCATGGCTACCCAGACTATTTGCACTGCCCCCCCACCCCATCTTTTTTACGCTGCTGCAACTCTGTTAATTATTTATGCATAGTCACTTTAACTCTACCCACATGTACATATTACTTCAACTACCTCAACTATCCGGTGCCCCCGCACATTGATTCTGCACTGGTACCCCCTTGTATATATAGCCTCCCTACTGTTATTTTATTTTATTTCTGCTCTTTTTTTCTCAACACTTTTTTGTTGTTGTTTTATTTTACTTTTTTATTAAAAATAAATGCACTGTTGGTTAAGGGCTGTAAGTAAGCATTTCACTGTACTGTCTGCACCTGTTGTATTCGGCGCATGTGGCCAATAAAATTTGATTTGATTTGATTTGATAAATACAAAAGGGTTTCACCAGTTTAACTGCTTAACCCCTAATAAGCTAAACACCGTTCACCTCTTGTATGTGCCTGTAAATGTACATTATTCTTTATTGATTACAATGCATCACAATAGCTATATCCCCCTGAGAAACACAAAGTAAACCTGTTTACTTACCATGTAAAACCCCATGGAGTCCATTACATAGACACATGACATGACGTATGACTGCTGCTGCTACTGCTGCTCCTACTGCAGTCTTCTGCCTGTGTGTGTGTGTGTGTGCATGTGTGTGTGTGTCAGAAGGAGAGGAGAAGAGAGGGAGAGAGGAGATCCATTCCCAGCACAGAGTTTCTGTTGTTTCCCATTAGCTGTGTCTGGCAACTCCCAGGTTCCTTTGAGACCAGATGGTCTTTACTTCTCAAATGTATAGTCTGTCATTCCTCTCACGTGCAGCCAAGAAAAGTCCCACTTATGCCCAATTAAGACTAGTCTATCTTCCTCCAGCTTGTCAGTGTCTGTGTGGAGGCAATCAGTAGGGGCTGGCCCACATTTGGATTTATAATAATAATCCAACAAACTCCAAGAGCATTAATGAAAGAACAAACAAAACAAAAAATTGCAATTTTCTTGGATGTTTTGAACAATTTTCTGCACCTCAAACAATACTCTTCAGTATCTCAATAACAAACGGCAGACTTGAAGAGGTGGTAGCACTATTCTTAAGAGGAATTGATCTTTGAAATGAAAGACAAGGTGTTATTCTGGAAATTCCTACCACTTCTGAAGAATGGAAATCAGGATCCGTTTTCGTTCCACACTAAAGACACACATAGAAAAGTATTTGCTCTGTATGCGCTAAAGAGCCCGTTCTGTAGACAGTGGGAGATTCAAGTATATTCAAGTAGTCTGAGATCAGATAAAATAAAGTAATCATGGTAGTCTGAGAGCTATAAGCCTACACAAGGGAAAACCGGAAAGTACGCCAAAGTACTTAAAAATGTAAGGATGTAGATCGTAAGGTGTTTTCACCCTTCTTGTTGGACACTAAAGAAGTGCTCTAAAGAAGCATGGACACCCACTACTTCTGGAGTGGGAGTGACCTGGCTTAAAGCTTTCTGTTATCTTGACTTTTACATTAGAATCCAATCTTCACTTGTGTCTGTTGTTTCTTTATACCACATCTAAGTTGCAGAACTCACAAACACAACTCAAGCTTTCCCCTCAGACTCTCCACATGTCTCAGTTTCTCCAAGCACTGCCTTTGAGGAAAGCCTTCCTAATGTTGTCAGAACTCTGATGTGCTCTTTCACAGACAATTTAACAATGCTGAGTCCAAATTAGCTCTGTTTCAAGGCTCCTGCTCTCTCCACTCTCCTATCTCTCCATAAATGTCCAATTATCCAACTCAAGCCGGAGTGAAACCTTATCTGCTTCCCTCACTGGACGACTGGGCCAGATAGAACAACTTCCTGTGGATTAAGCCACTCTTCCATTCTCTCTTTATTTATCGCTCTCTGTATCCCTTTGTCTTTGACTTTCTCTCCATCTATCTTTATCTATCTAGCAATCCGTTAGGTGTAACATTTTATATTTTTAATGGAGGTCAGTTTGCATGTACTTACCATACGGTAGCTACAGTAGCTAAATAGAATCACCCAGTTGCCCTGTTGCCCATTAATGCAATTCCACATATCAGTTACAGTAAATGGATGATAATGACAATGCTCAGGCAATAGGGATCTCTAATTGAACAATACCAGAGAAAGTTCCCTATTTTTCTCTCCAACTCTCTCTATTAATGGCTATGAGGTCTTCTGGTGTCAGCCCACTTACATCCCCTGGTCCACTCATCTACTCCCTTTCTGCTGACATTGTACAGAGAATGTGTCATAACGTTATTGCATTTTTAACCAGAGGAAGGGAGCAGGCATTATTCTCATTACATTACTGTCTCCTGGTATATATTTACTTGTTTCTGTTTTACTCCCTTTGCTCCCGAGAGGAGTTTAGTGGGTGGAGAGAATACGTTTGAAATGTGTTGGTTTGACATTCATTAGAGATATGGGTTGTGACAGTCTGCAATTAACTCTGGCTTCTCCTTTATCTTCAACCCGGCTTGGCTGCTTTGCTGGGGATTCTATTCTGCTCTGTATGGACGAGAGGATGGGTTTCTCTCTCTCTCTCTCTCTCTCTCTCTCTCTCTCTCTCTCTCTCTCTCTCTCTCTCTCTCTCTCTCTCTCGCTCTCTCTCTCTCTCTCTCTCTCTCTCTCTCTCTCTCTCTCTCTCTCTCTCTCTCTCTCTCTCTCTCTCTCTCTCTCTCTCTCCACTTCCCTCTCTTTCCATCACTCCCTGACTGCTAATTTCATTCTCTCTAGCATCTAGCTGCTAATGATAATTTGGAAATCACATATCTGACATTATGGCTATAATTGACTGATTGTGTTATTAAGATTGGCTGTGTGAAAAAGAAAACTCTTTCTATTTGTAGCAGTGGCGCAGATGCAAACTGCTTTTCCCTCCTCAAAAAAAATAAAATGTATTGAGCAAATGACTGCTGCGTGCTGACATGATGATTTCTGTGAATATGCTGCATATTTGTTTAGCTATCGGCTAAATAAAATATGTTGTTCACATGGCCAGAGCCTGCACATGTACTGCACAAAGTAATGCATTTTTTAAAGCGAATCATAACACAGGTCCATGGCGAAGCAACAGCCAACAGCATTTATGTGAAGGCAGATACATCTGTGGCCTAAACAAGAGGTGACAGAGAAATGTACACACTGGCTGTGAAATATGATTGGAGTTAAGCCCTTGATTTCAAGGAGCATGGCAAAAACAATGCATTTCCACAACCCACACAAGTCACCATTTTTCAAGCGGAAATTAATAAAAGGTTAGATAGAACTAGAAAGCAACTGGAGAAATAAGAGGAATGTACATTCTTAGAAAAAAGGGTTCCAAAATGGTTCTTCAGCTGTCCCCAGAGGAGAACCCTTTTTGGTTCCAGGTAGAACCCTTTTTGGTTTCAGTTAGAACCCTTTTAGGTTACATGTAGAACCCTCTGTGGAAAGGGTTCTTCATGCAACCCAAAAGGGTTCTACATGGAACCAAAAAGCGTTATTCAAAGGGTTCTCCTATGGGGACAGGTGAAGAAAAATTGTAGGTTCTAGATGGCACCTTTTATTCAAAAAGTGTAAAGCAGAGGAAGAAATTAAGTAGTCTATGTTTCAGACAATAAAGCAACTTTTGAATTTAAAAAAATAATGTCCAGTCCAGTGAAAATCACCAGTCCAGTGTTTTGTTTCCAGGGAAAGGTTTTATATACTGTAATACAGTGGGGAAAAAATTTATTTAGTCAGCCACCAATTGTGCAAGTTCTCCCACTTAAAAAGATGAGAGAGGCCTGTAATTTTCATCATAGGTACACGTCAACTATGACAGACAAAATGAGAAAAAAAAATCCAGAAAATCACATTGTAGGATTTTTAATGAATTTATTGGCATATATGATGGTGGAAAATAAGTATTTGGTCAATAACAAAAGTTTCTCAATACTTTGTTATATACCCTTTGTTGGCAATGACACAGGTCAAACATTTTCTGTAAGTCTTCACAAGGTTTTCACACACTGTTGCTGGTATTTTGGCCCATTCCTCCATGCAGATCTCCTCTAGAGCAGTGATGTTTTGGGGCTGTCGCTGGGCAACACAGACTTTCAACTCCCTCCAAAGATTTTCTATGGGGTTGAGATCTGGAGACTGGCTAGGCCACTCCAGGACCTTGAAATGCTTCTTACGAAGCCACTCCTTCGTTGCCCGGGCGGTGTGTTTGGGATCATTGTCATGCTGAAAGACCCAGCCACGTTTCATCTTCAATGCCCTTGCTGATGGAAGGAGGGTTTCACTCAAAATCTCACGATACATGGCCCCATTCATTCTTTCCTTTACACGGATCAGTCGTCCTGGTCCCTTTGCAGAAAAACAGCCCCAAAGCATGATGTTTCCAACCCCATGCTTCACAGTAGGTATGGTGTTCTTTGGATGCAACTCAGCATTCTTTGTCCTCCAAACATGACGAGTTGAGTTTTTACCAAAAAGTTATATTTTGGTTTCATCTGACCATATGACATTCTCCCAATCCTCTTCTGGATCATCCAAATGCACTTCAGACGGGCCTGGACATGTACTGGCTTAAGCAGGGGGACACGTCTCGCACTGCAGGATTTGAGTCCCTGGCGGCGTAGTGTGTTACTGATGGTTGGCTTTGTTACTTTGGTCCCAGCTCTCAGCAGGTCATTCACTAGGTCCCCCCGTGTGGTTCTGGGATTTTTGCTCACCGTTCTTGTGATCATTTTGACCCCACGGGGTGAGATCTTGCGTGGAGCCCCAGATCGAGGGAGATTATCAGTGGTCTTGTATGTCTTCCATTTCCTAACAATTGCTCCCACAGTTGATTTCTTCAAACCAAGCTGCTTACCTATTGCAGATTCAGTCTTCCCAGCCTGGTGCAGGTCTACAATTTTGTTTTTGGTGTCCTTTGACAGCTCTTTGGTCTTGGCCATTGTGAAGTTTGGAGTGTGACTGTTTGAGGTTGTGGACAGGTGTCTTTTATACTGATAACAAGTTCAAACAGGTGCCATTAATACAGGTAACGAGTGGAGGACAGAGGAGCCTCTTAAAGAAGTTGTTACAGGTCTGTGAGAGCCAGAAATCTTGCTTGTTTGTAGGTGACCAAATACTTATTTTCCACCATAATTTGCAAATAAATTCATTAAAAATCCTACAATGGGATTTTCTGGATTTTTTTTTCTCAATTTGTCTGTCATAGTTGACGTGTACCTATGATGAAAATTACAGGCCTCTCTCATCTTTTTAAGTGGGAGAACTTGCACAATTGGTGGCTGACTAAATACTTTTTTTCCCCACTGTACATCTCGCTCTTGGACACTGAGGCCAAATCTTGACTTGAAATATGTGCACATAACTCAGAATTTTACACAAACCATCTATGTATAATTTGCATGAATTATGTGAAAGTTTTAATTACGTACTCCTGTAATACCAGTCTGAATTTGGCCATTAAATGTACTGTAATGTCAAATAGAAAAATCAAGTAATTGTCTTCTATTGTGCATTATAATAGATTATCGTGTGACACATTTTTCAGTTGTCTCTGAAGTATAGATCACTCTAGATTTGATTAAACTCTTCACAAAGGCGACATTAATTATGTATCATCACAATGGAGATAATGGACCAGAGTACCAGTTGAAGATGACTTGACAAAAATTCCTCATGACATGATTTCAAATATTAAATTATTGGAATGGAGCAGTCTTCCACATCGTCTCTTCTCTATATTGCATATGATACCATCTATGTGCAGTATTTATAATCTAGCAATTATTAATCTCCTTATGTAGTGTGTGTGTGTGTGTGTGTGTGTGTGTGCGTGCGTGTGTCTGTGTCCGTATGTGTGTCCTTCCTTCTGATCCATCCATCCTATGATCCAGCTTCTAGAGTCCTGTTCCCCAGGGTTGCGGTCCCCTGAGTGGCCCCAAACATAGAACAGAAGGGGCCCGGCGAAGTCCAATTTCCACATTCACTGACCCAAACATACCCATCTGGCCCTAAGGGCCCTGGGAAACAGAGGACACACACCAAGCACTGGGCAAACATGGAACAGGAGGGTGGACCATCACAAAGTACAATACTGTGTTGAAACAAAAAATACAGTACCAGTCAAAAGTTTGGACACACCTACTCATTAAGGCTGTAATGTAACAAAATGTGGAAAAGGTCATGGGGTCTGAATACTTTCCGAATGCACTGTATGTGTATATACGGTATACATACAGTGCATTCGGAAAGTATATATACACACTACCGGTCAAAAGTTTTAGAACACCTACTCATTCAAGGGTTTTTCTTTATTTTTTACTGTTTTCTACATTGTAGAATAATAGTGAAGACATCAAAACTATGAAATAACACATATGGAATAATATAGTAACCAAAAAAGTGTTAAACAAATCAACATATATTTTATATTTGAGATTCTTCAGAGTGGACACCCTTTGCCTTGATGACAGCTTTGCACACTCTTGGCATCTTGGCATTCTCTCAACCAGCTTCATGAGGTAGTCATCTGGAATGCATTTCAATTAACAGGTGTGCCTTGTTAAATTGTGGAATTTCTTTCCTTCTTAATGCGTTTGAGCCAATCAGTTGTGTTGTGACAAGGTAGGGGTGGTATACAGAAGATAGCCCTATTTGGTAAAAGACAGAGTCCATATTATGGCAAGAACAGCTCAAATAAGCAAAGAGAAACAACAGTCCTGTCACGTATACTCCCTCTCCGGCGTTCGAGGTCGCCAGTCTGCTCATCATTACGCACACCTGTCACCATCGTTACGCGCACTAGCACCTCATCAGACTCACCTGCACTCAATCACCTTCCTGATTACCTCCTCTATATATGTCACTCCCTTTGGTTCCTTCCCTAGGCGTTATTGATTCTGTTCCATTGGTTCATGTCTGTGTTTTCTTGTTTTGTTCCGTGTTCCATTTATTATTAAATTCACTCCCTGTACTTGCTTCCCAACTCCCAACGTACACGTTACAAGTCCATCATTACTTTAAGACATTAAGGTCAGTCAATCCGGAAACTTTCAATAACTTTTTACGTTTCTTCAAGTGCAGTCGCAAAAACCATCAAGCGCTATGATGAAACTGGTTCTCATGAGGACTGCCACAGGAAAGGAAGACCCAGAGTTACCTCTGCTGCAGAATATAAGAGAAATCTGACCTTTGGTCTGATGAGTCCAAATGTGAGATTTTTGGTTACAACCGCAGTGTCTTTGTGAGACGCAGAGTAGGTGAACGGATGATCTCTGCATGTGTGGTTCCCACCATGAAGCATGGAGGAGGAGGTGTGTTGGTGTGGGGGTGCTTTGCTGGTGACACTGTCTGTGATTTATTTAGAATTCAAGGCACACTTAACCAGCATGGCTACCACAGCATTCTGCAGCAATACGCCATCCCATCTGGTTTGGGCTTAGTGGGACTATCATTTGTTTTTCAACAGGCTGTGTAAGGGCTATTTCACCAAGAAGGAGTGTGATGGAGTGCAGCATCCGATGACCTGGCCTCCACAATCACCCGACCTCAACCCAATTGAGATGGTTTGGGATGAGTTGGACTGCAGAGCGAAGGAAAAGCAGCCAACAAGTGCTCCGCATATGTGGGAACTCCTTCAAGACTGTTGGAAAAGCATTCCTTATGAAGCTGGTTGAGAGAATGCCAAGAGTTTGCAAAGCCGTCATCAAGGCAAAGGGTGGCTACTTAATATAAAATATATTTTGATTTAATTAACACTTTTTTGGTTACTACATGATTCCATATGTGTTATTTCATAGTTTTGATGTCTTCACTATTATTCTACAATGTAGAAAATCCCTTGAATGACTAAGTGTGTCCAAACTTTTGACTGGTACCGTATATATTTTATTGTCACATACACCAGATAGCTGCAGTGAAATGTGTTGTTTTACAGGGTCAGCCATAGTAGTACAGCCCCACTGGAGCAAGTTAAGGTTCAGTGCTTTGCTCAAGGGCACATCCACACATTTTTCACCTTGTCGGCTCAGGTATTCAAACCAGCGACCATTCAGTTATTGGCCCAACGCTCTAACCACTAGGCTACCTGCCGCCACTCGATAAACTGATGTTTAGATAAACTAATGTTGAGATAAACTAGTTTAATTGTTCTCTGAAAAATAGCATTGTATTTTGGTCAAACATAATTCTCTCCATCAATTTACTAAGAACAGGCAACAAACTGATTGGGCGGCTGTTAGAACAAGCAAAGGGTGCTTTACTATTTTTAGGCAGTGGAATTACTTTAACTTCCTTCCACGCCTGTGGACACACACTCCTTCAGGCTTTGGTTAAAGATATAGCAAATAGGGGCTGCAATAGTCTGCTACCATTCTCAATAGTTTCCCATCAAGGTTGTCTATACTGTACCTGGTGGCTTATCATTATTGATGCTTTTCCACCTCTCCCACACAAACTTGACCAAATTCAAAACAGCAATCCTTCTCTTTCATTGTTAGATCATTTCTTTTACAAAAATAGGATGTTTCACGGTTCAATGTTGTCATTTCTCTTCTCAGTTTTTCCACTTATCTAGTGAAATAGTCATTGAAATAATTGGCAATATCTAAAGGTTTTGTTATAAATGACAATTTCAATGAACGGTGGAGATGAATTGGGTTCTCTGCCCATTATATAATTTAAAGTATTCCAAAGTGTTTTTCCCATTGTGTTTTATGTCATTTATCTTGGTTTGGTAATGTAATTTCTTCTTCTTTTTGTGAAGTTTAGTCACCACTTTTCTCAATTTACAGTAGGTCAACCAATCAGCTGGACAGCCTGACTTGTTTGCCACCTCTTTTGCATCATTTCTTTGAACCATAACATCCAGAGGCCTCTAACAGTTCTCACAGTTACTTTCTTAATAGGTGGATGCTTGTCAACAATTGGCATGAATCGTTTTACAAATACTTCCAGTGCTGCATCTGGATTCACTTTCTCATACACATCAGACCAACATACAGTAAATATTTTACATCTTTAACAAAGGAGTCCTGAGAAAACATTTTCTATGATCTCTTATAAATTACTTTAGGCCCAACCATTGGCACTTTGGCTTTCCTTGTTATTGTCACAATGTTATGGTCACTACAGCCAATGGGAACTGATATGTTTATGGAGAAAAGCTCTGCAGCAATAGCAAAGATATGATCAATACAAGTGGATGTCACAGTTCCAACACTACTGGTATGCACTCTAGTTGGTTGAGTGATAACCTGGGTCATATTACAGGCATTAGTCACAGTTAAAAGCTTCCTCTTGAGAGGACAGCTAGTTGCTAACCAGTATATGTTCAGGTCACCCAGAAAATAGACCTCTCTGTTAACATCACACACACACACACACACACACACACACACACACACACACACACACACACACACACACACACACACACACACACACACACACACACACACACACACACACCACACACACACACACACACACACACACACACACACACACACACACACACACACACACACACACACACACACACACACACCACACACACACACACACACACACACACACAATTAAACATTTCAACACATTATCTAGATACTGACTGTTAGCACTTGGTGGTATATAGAAACTAATGTTGAGTAACATTTTGGGAAGAAAATATGCAGGATTGTGTTTTGAGATGCACAGGACAACCTTACTAAAATATGTGGATGTTGGGGAGATAAATGTGATTTAATATCTAAAAAGAACAAATAGTGCAAACACGTTGCTATAGTGATGATCTGTTGGAAATCATTTCTAAAGGTTGAAGATGGTTTAACAGCTGGTGCTGACATGACCTTAGTGCCGACTCCATTATTATTGCAGTGTTCTCCTGCCCCTGTTGTAATCCCAAGCAAATATCCCCAATAACCTTTCACATGACAGTTTGTACTGTTGCTTCAAACTCGTGCCGTGGCTTCCAATAAGGTATTGTCTAGTTCGGAATATGGCTCATGCCTTATAAACCAGGGGGAGTAGTCAGTCCAACCAAGACTATGTCATGTTTTGTGGTCCTCTGTAGCTCAGCTGGTAGAGCACGGCGCTTATAACGCCAAGGTAGTGGGTTCGATCCCCGGGACCACCCATACACAAAAAAAATTATGCACACATGACTGTAAGTCGCTTTGGATAAAAGCGTCTGCTAAATGGCATATTTTTTTATATATTTTTTTAATGTTTTCTTCTCCCGTTGCTTATCGTATCCGACCCCACTTCCAAGAAGATTCGACAGACAATTCAAAACGTTCATATGAATGGGAGCTTTACTGTTCTTCTATGAGTGACAAAATGTTATTCTCTCCAGACTCTGGAATGGATCCAATTTACAAGATAAGAATGGAAAATGCAATTAGCCTAAACTTTCGAAATCTGTAACGGAATTACAGAGGGAGTCTCACAGTTGTTCCAATTTATCAAAATTTTCTCATTATAATTGTCACTCCAGAGATTACTTTACACGTGTTATTGTGTGGTGAATTAAAGGGGAATAATTTCATTACTTATAGGCTATTAACAAATAGCTAATTTCAAGAACAAGTGTGAGTTTGAGTTGAATGTGATAACAACAGTGATATACTGCTGAGAAGATGTTGTTGTGCAGCATGGCCCTCTGGGTAACACAGTTCTGTGGCTTTTGGATTAAATAAAGACTAAAAGAAGAGCAGAAATGTTTAATGTGACAACCACATCATTTTGAGTGACATAGCCACCCTCAGAATATTTATCATCTGCATTATTACTGTATTAACACCTATAATAAATTGTGTAATTCAATCCCAGTTCCTACTGCTGTTATCCATTTTCAATGTGACTTCATGTCATGATATTTCTGAAGTACTGGATTTTATGTCTGACTCTCATACAAAGGATTATTTTGTGTTTTGTTCGCAGGTTGGCATTTTTTGTCATTAATCTTGTTCTGGAGGCAGCTCTGCAGAGTGGTCACTAGCTGGCACAGCCACAAAGTCATAAAATCTGATTTTAAACTTAACCCTAAACTTAACCCTAACCTTAACCACACTGCTAACCCTAATGCCTAACCCTTACCTTAAATTAAGACCAAAAAGCTCATTTTAGTTTTCATGAATTTTTACAATATATCCAATTTTGACTTTGCAGCAATATAGCCAATTTGAATCGCTCAGTTCTGCCTAAAGGACAAGACTCATGATTATTAAACGTCAACCTGCGTTTTGTTCAGTGTTGCTCTGCTTTGGAAGCCACTCTCTTTCAAAGGTGTGTCACTGCCATCTTCTGGTTTGTGTTTGTCTCAGTGAAAATGTAAGGGGTGTGGAAAGGGTTTATGCAATATATCACTTTTTCACTAGATGGCACTATGTTCACTATTGATAGAAAATAATGTAATCCCTATTGTTAGGCAATGACTTGTCTGTGGTTATGTCCTGATTCTCCACCCTTTTCAAGAACTGTGCACATAGATTTAAATCATAGGATTGGGTGTAAGCTTTGGTTGGAGGTAAAAACCCATGTGACAAAGTGTGGAGAGGGGTGGAGAGTCGGTATGCTGCTGATGGTCCCGTGAAAAGAGTGAATTTAAACCAGGGGTCTTCAACCTTTTCTTACCCAGGGCAAACCGGCGACCCAGGGACCCCCTTCACACGTTAGCAAAACATTTTTAGAATGTCTGATCTTATCATCAGATGAATGATAATGGCAAGAAGTAATCAACATTTTAAAATGAATAGATTTGGAAGATATTTTTTCATTATTTTCACCTCCCCACATTATAATTGGAAGAGGTGTTAACTCTAACATAGCCTATTAGCTAGAAAGGTAAGCCAAACACATTTTCGCCAAGGGGACGATTCCGACCCAAGGTAAGCGCGTGTAATTGGAACATAATTCTCTTTTTATGCACTTTTCTCTCTACAGTATTATGACCTTGAACTTATGCATGAGAATAGCATGCTATTCACCCGCTATTCGTTGGGGATGGAGATAAAAGAAATGAAGGTGTGACGGAGGTGTGTCTACAGATAAGCCTTATTCTGACTTTGACTTACTGCCCTCATAATTCCACCATGAAACAATGAGTAAGGTTGTTGAGTTATGATTTCTATCATGTTTTAATTATATGCCCAGACTTTTCACTGTATTTTTTATAATTTGTATGCTGTTAAATAGTAGTCACTATCGGTAGCCACCGTCAGTTAAACCCACATACATGTATAACTGTCCTGCACCTGCATAAGGTAAGTCTGAATACCAACTACTGAGAAGGGTGTAGGAAAGGCGTAAATGTCCTAAGTCTGAATCGGGCCCCAAGAGCAGCCGTTTAGTTGGTTAAACAAAGGTTAGCCATGTGTTGGCAAAAATGTAAAGAAAGCTTACCAGCAGCCAGCGGCACTTGCCGCACTGGTAGCCTATTTACGGGTTTACTCTGCAGCAATTGGAGGTTTACTCAGTAGCAGTGCAAATACCATGGTACAGCTACAGTGGGGAAAAAAAGTATTTAGTCAGCCACCAATTGTGCAAGTTCTCCCACTTAAAAAGATGAGAGAGGCCTGTAATTTTCATCATAGGTACACATCAACTATGACAGACAAAATGAGAAAAAAAAATCACATTGTAGGATTTTTAATGAATTTATTTGCAAATTATGGTGGAAAATAAGTATTTGGTCAATAACAAAAGTTTCTCAATACTTTGTTATATACCCTTTGTTGGCATTGACACAGGTCAAACGTTTTCTGTAAGTCTTCACAAGGTTTTTACACACTGTTGCTGGAATTTTGGCCCATTCCTCCATGCAGATCTCCTCTAGAGCAGTGATGTTTTGGGGCTGTCGCTGGGCAACACGGACTTTCAACTCCCTCCAAATATTTTCTATCGGGTTGAGATCTGGAGACTGGCTAGGCCACTCCAGGACCTTGAAATGCTTCTTACGAAGCCACTCCTTCGTTGCCCGGGCGGTGTGTTTGGGATCATTGTCATGCTGAAAGACCCAGCCACGTTTCATCTTCAATGCCCTTGCTGATGGAAGGAGGTTTTCACTCAAAATCTCACGATACATGGCCCCATTCATTCTTTCCTTTACACGGATCAGTCGTCCTGGTCCCTTTGCAGAAAAACAGCCCCAAAGCATGATGTTTCCACCCCCATGCTTCACAGTAGGTATGGTGTTCTTTGGATGCAACTCAGCATTCTTTGTCCTCCAAACACGACGAGTTGAGTTTTTACCAAAAAGTTCTATTTTGGTTTCATCTGACCATATGACATTCTCCCAATCCTCTTCTGGATCATCCAAATGCACTCTAGCAAACTTCAGACGGGCCTGGACATGTACTGGCTTAAGCAGGGGGACACGTCTGGCACTGCAGGATTTGAGTCCCTGGCGGCGTAGTGTGTTACTGATGGTAGGCTTTGTTACTTTAGTCCCAGCTCTCTGCAGGTCATTCACTAGGTCCCCCCGTGTGGTTCTGGGATTTTTGCTCACCGTTCTTGTGATCATTTTGACCCCACGGGGTGAGATCTTGCGTGGAGCCCCAGATCGAGGGAGATTATCAGTGGTCTTGTATGTCTTCCATTTCTTAATAATTGCTCCCAAAGTTGATTTCTTCAAACCAAGCTGTTTACCTATTGCAGATTCAGTCTTCCCAGCCTGGTGCAGGTCTACAATTTTGTTTCTGGTGTCCTTTGACAGCTCTTTGGTCTTGGCCATAGTGGAGTTTGGAGTGTGACTGTTTGAGGTTGTGGACAGGTGTCTTTTATACTGATAACAAGTTCAAACAGGTGCCATTAATACAGGTAACGAGTGGAGGACAGAGGAGCCTCTTAAAGAAGTTACAGGTCTGTGAGAGCCAGAAATCTTGCTTGTTTGTAGGTGACCAAATACTTATTTTCCACCATAATTTGCAAATAAATTCATTAAAAATCCTACAATGTGATTTTCTGGAATTTTTCTTCTCAATTTGTCTGTTAGTTGACGTGTACCTATGATGAAAATTACAGGCCTCTCTCATCTTTTTAAGTGGGAGAACTTGCACAATTGGTGGCTGACTAAATACTTTTTTCCCCCACTGTATGTGGACACTCAATTATCATGTTACTTTTTAATGGTAAGTTTACAAACATGTATTTTGATAAATAGAATTTAAACTTGTATCTCATTATGGTAAATGGTGAAATAAGTAAAGCCAGTTATAATTGTAATGGCTTAGCAGATAATAAGAAAATAATATAAGATATATTGTTTATAGGAAACTCATTCAACAATTTTAGATATTTGGCTCATTAACCTATACGGTCCAAATAATGATGATCCACACTTCTTTGAAAATATATATAATAATTTATAAAGTCTACAAGCAATACAATACTCTATTATTATGGTGGGAGATTATAATATGATTTTAAATACCTCAATGGACCATAAAGGAAATCACACCACAAACTATCACCCTTATGCTCTTAAGGAAATCACGAATATCATGGATATATTGGAACTAGTGGATATATTTAGGCTTAAATATCCTGACCTAGTGAGATATACATGGCGGAGATATCTTATGTCATTCTTGCTGGCACCAATAGTTAAATGCGGTCAGACCATCAAATAATTGGCATATACAGTACATTACTCTTACAGAATTTCCACGTGGGCAAGGATATTGGAAATGTAATCAAAGCCTATTGGATGACAACTTGTTTTTAAGCAGGACAGAAGAATTTATAACTGACTTTTCCGACATAATATAAGTACAGCAGATGCCCTTATTGTATGGGACACTTTCAAATGTGCCTTTAGAGGCCATGTGATTCAATACGCATCTTTAAAACAAAAGCAATTTAGGTCCAAATAATTCATATTAACAAAGTAAATAGAGGGACTAACAGTACAGATAGATAGCAATAAAAACTGTACCATAGAGGCACAGAACATGTTGGAGGAAAAAAACAAAAAAAATGGAGGAACTTATTCAAGAAAGATCAAGTGTAATATATTATATAAATAAAGCAAACTGGATGGAATATGGGGAAAAATGCACCAAATAATTTTTTCATCTTCAACATAGAAATGCAACAAAAATAATTTACTGAAAAAGTGTTACAAATGACAGTCACCCATGATTCAACAAATGATATTTTGAAAGAGGAAGCAAAGTACTTTAAGCATATGTTTTCATTTCAGTCTCCTCCATCTCCACTAACCAAAGTTAATTGTAAGGATTTTTTTCTATTAATAATTTAAAATTAACAGCTGTACAGAAAGACTCATGTGAACGCCAAATTACAGAGGAGGAACGTCTTGATGCAATTAAAGCCTTTAAGTATGGGACAACTCCAGGGCTCAATGGCATACCAGTTGAGGTATACCAAACCTTTTTTGATGTACTCAGAGGACCAATATTAGCATGTTTTAACCACTCCTATAAAAATGGTAGATTATCAGATACTCAACAACAAGGTCTGATTTTATTATTACTGAAACAGGACCCAAGTGGTAAATATAAACGTGGAGGCCCCTTACACTTCAGTGTTGTGATGCAGAAAATCTAGCAAAATGCATAGCACATAGAATTAAAAAGGTATTGTTGGATATTATTCATCCTAATCAGACAGGTTTTTTACCTGGACGATACATTGGCGATAATATAAGACAAGTACTGGAAACAATAGAACACCATGAAACATCTGGGAAACCAGGCCTGGTATTCATAGCTGACGACTGGAATTTATATATACAGTGCATTCAGAAAGTATTCAGACCCTTGACTTTTTCCACATTTTGTTACGTTACAGCCTTATTTAAAAATGGATTAAATTGTTTTTTCCCCCTCATCAATCTACACACAATACCCAATAATGACTAAGTAAAAACAATATCAGTCAAAAGTTTGGACACAATTATTCATTCCAGGGATTTTCTTTATTTTTACTATTTTTTACATTGTAGAATAATAGTGAAGACATCAAAACTATGAAATAACACATATGGAATCATGTAGTAAACAAAAAAGTGTTAGGGCTTTGTCCAGGCTTTGGCTGGGCCACTCAAGAACATTCAGAGACGAGTCCTGAAGCGCTCCTGTGTTGTCTTGGCTGTGTGCTTAGGGTTGTTGTCTTGTTGGAAGGTGAACCTTCGTCCCAGTCTGAGGTCCTGAGCGCTCTGGAGCAGGTTTTCATCAAGGATCTCTCTGTACTTTGCTCCGTTCATCTTTTTTAGAATAATTTTAGAATAAGGCTGTAACGTAACTAAATGTGGAAAAAGTCAAGGGGTCTGAATACTTTCTGAATGCACTGTGAACGCCTGGAATATTTCAATTTTGGAGAATCTCTTATACAGTGGGTTAAAGTTATGTATAGTAACCCTATAGGTGTAAAATAGTAAATAATGGCTACTTCTCAGAAATTATTAAACTATAAAGAGGAGTAAAACAAGGTTGTCCACTATCGGCATATCTATTTATTATGGCCATCAAAATGTTAGCTATTCAAATCAAGGGCCTAGAAAGAAAGGTGTCATTGTACGCTGATTCGTGTTTTCTTATAAATGCACAATTTGGATCCCTCCACAGCCTCATAGAGGATCTAGATAATTGTTCTAACCTCTCTGAATTACAACCAAATTATGATAAGTGTACTATATTACATATTGGATCACAAAAAAATGCAACTTTACATTACCGTGTAGTTTACCAATAAAATCGTCTGATGGTGAAGTGGACATACTCAGAATTAATATCCCGAAAGACAGACATGAACTCACTACAATAACTGTTAATAGAAAGTTAAAAATAGATAAGATCTTGCTACCATGGAAAGAAAAATACCTGTGTATTTGTGGAAAAATCCCCCTGATTAACTCTTTAGTGTAACACCCTGGCTCTGGGACTCTATATGTTGAGCCAGGGTGTGTTCTTTCATTGTGGTGTATTTCTATGTTGGGAGTTCTAGGTTGTTTATTTCTATGTTGGCCTGAGTGACTCCCAATCAGAGGCAACGAGTGTCAGCTGTGGCTGGTTGTCTCTGATTGGGAGCCATATTTAAACTGTCTGTTTTTCCCTTTGTGTTGATGGGTTCTTGTTCCGTGTTGGTCTATGTTACCTAGGACGTTACGAGTCGTTTGTTGTTTACTGTCAGTATTTATCACTAAAGGTAAATAAACATGTTCGTTCATCACGCTGCGCCTTGGTCTATTCCCTACGACGATCGTGACAGAAGAACCCACCATACAAGGACCAAGCAGCGTGTCCAGGAGCAGGCAGACTGGACATGGGAGGAAGCGCCGGGAAAGGAGATGGAGAGGTTTGCGATGGCCCAGGTGGGCAAATCGTGGTCCTGGGAGGACATGCTCGGGGGCAAAGGGCCATGGGCTAGGATTAAGGCCCTGGCGAGAGAGGAGCAGCGGCGTCAGCAGTGTCATTGTCGGACGGACGAGAGGCAACCCCCAAAAAATTTTTGGGGGGGGCACACGGCATGGGCGGCTGGGCAGCAGGAGGCTGCCACAGGGCGATTAGGAGAGGAGGCCACCGGGTTTTGGGGGCCAGAAGGCAGGTTGGCGGAGCCTGGATGGAGAGCAGAGCCAACTCCCCGTACTCAGGCATGGCAGCATGAGACTGGGCAGGTTCCGCGGTATGCGGAGCTGCGCACTGTGCCACGAGTGGTCCGGCATAGTCCGGTACGTCCTGTGCGAGCACCCCGCACGTGTTGTGCGAAGGTGGGCATGCAGCCAGGACGGAGTGTGCCGGCTCAGCGCTCGTGGCCTCCAGTGCCTCTCCTCGGTCCCGGATATCCTGCGCCAGTTATGGGTACACAGCCCTGTACGTCCTGTGCTGATGCCTCACACAGAGTGTGTGAAGGTAGGCATTCAGCCAGGACGGGTTGTGGCAGCTCTTCACTCCAGGTCTCCTATCCGTCTCCACAGCCCGGTCCGGCCTGTCCCTGCTCCACGCACCAAGCCTACGGTGTGCGTCGCCAGCCCGGTCCGGCCTGTCCCTGCTCCACGCACCAAGCCTACGGTGTGCGTCGCCAGCCCGGTCCGGCCTGTCCCTGCTCCTCGCACCAAGCCTACGGTGTGCGTCGCCAGCCCGGTCCGGCCTGTCCCTGCTCCTCGCACCAAGCCTACGGTGTGCGTCGCCAGCCCGGTCCGGCCTGTCCCTGCTCCACGCACCAAGCCTACGGTGTGCGTCGCCAGCCCGGTCCGGCCTGTCCCTGCTCCTCGCACCAAGCCTACGGTGTGCGTCGCCAACCCGGTCCGGCCTGTCCCTGCTCCACGCACCAAGCCTACGGTGTGCGTCGCCAGCCCGGTCCGGCCTGTCCCTGCTCCTCGCACCAAGCCTACGGTGTGCGTCGCCAGCCCGGTCCGGCCTGTTCCTACTCCACGCACCAAGCCAGGGGTGCGCATCGTCAGCCCGGTCCGGCCCGTTCCTACTCCACGCACCAAGCCAGGGGTGCGAGTCGTCAGCCCGGTTCGGCCCGTTCCTACTCCATGCACCAAGCCAGGGGTAGGAGTCGTCAGCCCGGTCCGGCCCGTTCCGGCTCCACGCACCAAGCCAGGGGTGCGCGTCGTCAGTCCAGCACAACCCGTGCCTGGGTCACCGGTGCCTGGTAGGGTACCGGTCAACTGCTCCACTACGGAGCTGAAGCTAACCGCTCCTGCTACGTCCAGTTCAGCTCCAGCCAGCGGGGCCAGACCGGACCAGGGGCGCTATGGGGGGTTTATTGGAGGGTGGTGGGCAAGGCCGGAGCCAGAACCGCCGCCGAGGAGGAATGCCCACCCAGCCCTCCCCTGTTTTGCTCTAGTTGAGGCGCGGTCGCAGTCCTAAAGGTCACTAAAGGTAAATAAACATGTTCGTTCATCACGCTGCGCCTTGGTCTATTCCCTACGACGATCGTGACATTTAGTAATATCCCAGTTTACCTATTTGCTTATGGCCTTGCCTACACCTAGTGACTTGTTTTTTAAATTACATGAGCAAAAATATTAAAATTTATTTGGAACGGCAAGTCAGACAAAATTAAACGGGCCTATTTATGTAATGAATATGAATTCATATAATGGCGCCGGAGGAGATGGCAGCCGTTTGTAACTTATTTTTTAAAACTTATTGTGTACATAATGTTGCTGCTACCGTCTCTTATGACCAAAAATAACTTCTGGACATCAGAACAGCAATTACTCACCTCGAACTGGATGAAGATTTTTTCTTTAACGAGTCCAATGCGAAGGATATACTGCTTTCTCGGGAACGGAGGCTCTCCGCACTGCTAAAGCTAACTCTCTCTCCTCTGCTCTTGTCCTTCTAGACCTGTCTGCTGCCTTTGATACAGTGAACCATCAGATCCTCCTCTCCACCCTCTCCGAGCTGGGCATCTCCGGCGCGGCTCACTCCTGGATTGCATCCTACCTGACCGGTCGCTCCTACCAAGTGGCGTGGCGAGAAGCTGTCTCCGCACCACGTGCTCTCACCACTGGTGTCCCCCAGGGCTCAGTTCTAGGCCCTCTCCTTTTCTCCCTATACACCAAGTCACTTGGCTCTGTCATATCCTCACATGGCCTCTCCTATCATTGCTACGCTGACGATACACAACTAATCTTCTCCTTTCCCCCTTCTGATAACCAGGTGGCGAATCGCATCTCTGCATGTCTGGCCGACATATCAGTATGGATGACGGATCACCACCTCAAGCTGAACCCTGGCAAGACGGAGCTGCTCTTCCTCCCGGGGAAGGACTGCCCGTTCCATGATCTCGCCATCACGGTTGACAACTCCGTTGTGTCCTCCTCCCAGAGTGCGAAGAGCCTTGGCGTGACCCTGGACAACACCCTGTCGTTCTCCGCTAACATCAAGGCGGTGACCCGATCCTGCAGGTTCATGCTCTACAACATTCGGAGAGTACGACCCTGCCTTACACAGGAAGCGGCACAGGTCCTAATCCAGGCACTTGTCATCTCCCGTCTGGATTACTGCAACTCGCTGTTGGCTGGGCTCCCTGCCTGTGCCATTAAACCCCTACAACTCATCCAGAATGCCGCAGCCCGTCTGGTGTTCAACCTTCCCAAGTTCTCTCACGTCACCCCCCTCCTCCGCACACTCCACTGGCTTCCAGTTGAAGCTCGCATCCGTTACAAGACCATGGTGCTTGCCTATGGAGCAGTGAGGGGAACGGCACCTCCGTACCTTCAGGCTCTGATCAGTCCCTACACCCAAACGAGGGCATTGCGTTCATCCACCTCTGGCCTGCTGGCTCCCCTTCCTCTGCGGAAGCATAGTTCCCGCTCAGCCCAGTCAAAACTGTTCGCTGCTCTGGCACCCCAATGGTGGAACAAGCTCCCTCACGACGCCAGGACAGCGGAGTCACTCACCACCTTCCGGAGACATTTGAAACCCCACCTCTTTAAGGAACACCTGGGATAGGATAAAGTAATCCTTCTACCACCCCCCCCCCCAAAAAAAAAAAAAAAAAAAAAAAAAAAAAGTATAATTGTAAAGTGCTTATCCCACTGGCTATAGGGTGAATGCACCAATTTGTAGTCGCTCTGGATAAGAGCGTCTGCTAAATGACGTAAATGTGCCCTTGAGCAAGGCACTTAACCCTAATTGCTCCTGTAAGTCGCTCTGGATAAGAGCGTCTGCTAAATGACTAAAATGTAAATGTAAATGTAACGGGACCAAATCCCCGTCATTTGCGTGAAGAAAATATGGAGAAAAAGGTTGGGCTGCCTTCTGAGAATTCGTAGGCGAGTGAGTAAACCTCCACTATCATCCGTTCTATTGCCAAGAGTGCAATCATTGGAAAACAAAATGGATGATCTACGATCAAGACTATCCTACCAACGGGACATTAAAAACTGTAATATCTTATGTTTCCCCGAGTCATGGCTGGACGACGACACAGATAATATAGAGCTGGCGGGATTTTCCGTGCATCGGCAGGACAGAGCAGCTACGTCTGGTAAGACAAGGGGCGGGGGTGTGTGTCTATTTGTCAATAACAGCTTGTGCACGATGTCTAATATTAAAGAAGTCTCAAGGTATTGCCTGCCTGAGGTAGAGTACCTTATGATAAGCTGTAGACCACACTATCTACTAAGAAAGTTCTCATCTATATTATTCGTAGCCATCTATTTACCACCACAAACCGATGCTGGCACTAAGACTGCGATCAATGAGCTGTATAAGGCCATAAGCAAACAAGGAAATGCTCATCCAGAAGCGGCGCTCCTAGTAGCCGGGGACTTTAATGCAGGCAAACTTAAATCTGTTTTACCTAATTTATACCAGCATGTCACATGTGCAACCAGAGGAAAAAAAACTCTAGACCACCTTTACTCCACACACAGAGACGCATACAAAGCTCTCCCTCGCCCTCAATTTGGCAAATCTCACCATAATTCTATCCTCCTGATTTCTGCTTACAAGCAAAAACTAAAGCAGGAAGCACCAGTGACTCGCTCAATATGGAAGTGGTCAGATGACGCGGATGCTACGCTACAGGACTGTTTTGCTAGCACAGACTGGAATATGTTCAGGGATTCATCCAATGGCATTGAGGAGTATACCACCTCAGTCATCGGCTTCATCAATAAGTGCATTGACGACGTCATCCCCACAGTGACCGTACGTACATATCCCAACCAGAAGCCATGGATTACAGGCAACATCTGCATCGAGCTAAAGGCTAGAGCTGCCGCTTTCAAGGAGCGGGACACTAATACGAACGCTTATATGAAATCCCGCTACGCCCTCAGACGAACCATCAAACAGGCAAAGCTTCAATACAGGATTAAGATTGAATCCTACTTCACTGGCTCTGACGCTCGTCGGATGTAGCAGGGCTTGAAAACTATTACAGACTACAAAGGGAAACCCAGCTGCGAGCTGCCCAGTGACGCGAGCCTACCAGATGAGCTAAATGCCTTTTATGCTCGCTTCGAGGCAAGCAACACTGAATCATGCATGAGAGCATCAGCTGTTCCGGATGACTGTGTGATAACGCTCTCGGTAGCCAATGTGAGCAAGACCTTTAAACAGGTCAACATTCACAAAGCCGTGGGGCCAGACGGATTACCAAGACATGTACTCAGAGCATGCGCAGACCAACTGGCAAGTGTCTTCACTGACATTTTCAACCTCTCCCTGACCGAGTCTGTAATACCTACATGTTTCAAGCAGACCACCATAGTCCCTGTGCCCAAGGAAGCGAAGGTAACCTGCCTAAATGATTACCGCCCCATAGCACTCACGTCAGTAGCCATGAAGTGCTTTGAAAGGCTGGTCATGGCTCACATCAACAGCATCATCCCGGATACCCTAGACCAGGGGTGTCAAACTCATTTTAGCTCAGGGGCCACATGGAGGAAAATCTATTCCCAAGTGGGCCGGACTGGAAAAATCATGGTATATATAACTTAAAAACAACAACTTCAGATTGTTTTCTTTGTTTTAATACGATCAACATACAACATAAAGCTGGAGCCTGAGGACAGTGTGTCCAAAATAGTACAAGCACAACATCACTATTAATCATAAAACACGTCAAGTTTATTTGAAAATTCTAAAGAAAAAGAACACACAAACACACAATGCCTCAGTGATTAACAGAACTGTTTCACAGATCACAGAACTATATCAGGGTGTCATTTCTCAGGCAGAAATGTAGATAAAAATAATGAAATCCTGTTCCCCAAACAAGTGCAAGAACCACAGAGTCAAGAATAGGTTAAATATACAAATAAAATAAAATCAATTAAAAACAATAGCACATCAAAATAAAAACATATAAACATAAATCTGAAAGCGTTGCTCAAACTCCCGTAACAGTCCCGTTATTTTATCTTTGAACCGCTTCATGTCTGCCACATGTTGGGTCGCGCACACATTTTTCAGACAGGGGAAGGGAGCTGCATCACCACCGGCAAGTTGCGTCTCCCACAATGACAGCTTCAACTTGAAAGAACGTATGCTGTCATAATACTGCGTGACAACTTTGTTGCGCCCTTGCAGCTGTTTGTTCAAGTTATTCAGGTGCTCTGTAACATCCACCATAAATGCAAGGTCCTGCATCCATTCTGCGGAATGAAATTCTAACACTGGTTTGCCCTTTTCTTCCATGAACTGTTCAATTTCTTCTCGTAAATCAAAGAAACGCCTCAGCACAGCACCTCGGCTTAACCATCTTACCTCAGTGTGGTATGGCAGGCCATAGATGTGGTCTTTCTCTCTGAGAAGGCTGTCAAACTGACGGTGATTCAGGCTTCTGGATCGGATGAAATTAACAGTTTGGATGACCACCTTCATGACATTATCCATCTTTAATGACTTGCAACACAAATCCTCCTGGTGCAAAATACAGTGAAAAGTCAAAAAATCACGTCCTCCATTTCCAGATTGCACTTTCTCTCTGAACTTTGTCACAACGCCTGCTTTTTTCCCGATCATTGAGGGCGCACCATCTGTAGCCAGGCTGACAGCGCGGGACCAGTCCACTCCGACCCTGTCCAGCGCACCGACGAGTGCGGTAAAAATATCAGCTGCTGTCGTTGTATCTGTCATCGGCACCAACTCCACGAACTCCTCGGTGACGGTCAATGTGTCATCAACTCCGCGGATGAAAATGGCCAGTTGTGCAACATCTGTAATGTCCGTGCTTTCATCAATTGCAACCGAAAACGCAATAAATGACTTTACTTTTTGCTTCAACTGGCTGTCCAAATCCACTGAAAGATCGGAAATCCTGTCTGCAACTGTGTTTCTTGTCAGGCTGATATTTGCAAAAGCCTGCCGCTTTTCAGGGCACACAATCTCCGCTGCCTTCATCATGCATGTTTTTACAAATTCACCCTCACTAAATGGTTTTGAAGCCACTGCGATTTCATTAGCAATGAGGTAGCTAGCTTTCACTGCAGCGTCACTGATGTCTCGGCTGTGAGTAAACAGACTGCTGTTTCTTCAGACCCGCCAACAGTTCATTCACCTTCTCTCATCTCCGCTGTCCTTGAAAGTTGTCATATTTGTCGGCATGAAGACTCACATAGTGGCGACGAAGGTTATATTCTTTCAGCACTGCAACATGCTCTGAACACACCAAACATACAGCTTTCCCATTCAATTCCGTGAATAAATAGGATGACCATTTTTCTTGGAACACTCTGCACTCTGCGTCCACTTTTCTATTTTTTGACAGAGACATATTGGGGCAATGAGGGTGCCAAAGCACATAATGTTAAAAGTAGAAGCCGTAATAAATATTGCGGGCAAAACAAAGTAGCTCATTGGCTGCACGTGCTTGACCTACTTGCTCTGCCCCGGTATAAACAGTTTGCTTGCTTAACACAATTGCTATTGCACCATCCAGTGGACGCAATTGGAACAGCAGTTTATTTTATTGAAAAATTGCAGCGCATTTTTCTACTTTACAAAATATATATATATATATATATATATTTTTTTTTTTATCATCTCGCGGGCCGGATTAAACCCATTTGCGTGCCTGATCCGGCCCGCGGGCCTGATCCGGCCCGCGGGCCGGACGTTTGACACCCCTGCCCTAGACCCACTCCAATTCGCATACCGTCCCAACAGATCCACAGGTGATGCAATCTCAATCGCACTCCACACTGCCCTTTCCCACCTGGACAAAAGGAACACCTACAGTATGTGAGAATGCTGTTCATTGACTACAACTCAGTGTTCAACACCATAGTGCCCACAAAGCTCATCACTATGCTAAGGACCCTGGGACAAGATACCTCCCTCTGCAACTGGATCCTGGACTTCCTGACGGGCCGCCCCCCAGGTGGTAAGGGTAGGCAACAACACATCTGCCACGCTGATCCTCAACACTGTGGCCCCTCAGGGGTGCATGCTTAGTCCCCTCCTGTACTCCCTGTTCACCTACAACTGCGTGGCCAAACTCGACTCCAACACCATCATTAAGTTTGCTGACGACACAACAGTGGTAGGCCTGATCACCGACAACAATGAGACAGCCTATAGGGTGGAGGTCACAGACCTTGCAGCGTGGTTCCAGGACAACAACCTCTCCCTCAATGTGAGCAAGACAAAGGAGCTGATCGTGGACTACAGGAAAAGGCGGGCCGAACAGGCCCCCATTACCATTGACGGGGCTGTCGTGGAGCAGGTCGAGAGTTTCAAGTTCCTTGGTGTCCACATCACCAACGAACTATCATGGTCCAAACACACCAATACAGTCATGAAGAGGGCACGACAGCACCTTTCCCCCCTCAGGAGACTGAAAAGATTTGGCATGGGTCACCAGATCCTGAAAAAGTTATACAGCTGCACCATCGAGAGCATCTTGACCGGTTGCATCACGGCCTGGTATGGCAACTGCTCGGCATCTGACCGTAAGGCGCTACAGAGGGTAGTGCGTACGGCCCAGTACATCACTGGGGCCAAGCTTCCTGCCATCCAGGACCTATATACTAGGCGGTGTCAGAGGAAAGCCCAAAGAATTGTCAAAGACTCTAGTCACCCAAGTCATAGACTGTCCTCTCTGCTACCGCACGGCAAGCGGTACCGGAGCACCAAGTCTAGGACCAAAAGGCTCCTTAACAGCTTCTAAGACTGCTGAACAATTAATCAAATGGCCACCCGGACTATATACATTGACACCCCCCACCCCCCCTCCATTTGTTTTTACACTGCTGCTACCCGCTGTCTATTATCTATGTATAGTCACTTTACCCCTACCTACATGTACAAATTACCTCGACTAACCTGTACCCCCGCACATTGACTCGGTACCGGTACCCCCTGTATATAGCCTCGTAATTGTTCTTTTATTGTGTTACTTTTTATAATTTTTTACTTTAGTTGATTTGGTAAATATTTTCTTAACTCTTTCTTGAACTGCACTGTTGGTTAAAGGCTTGTAAGTAAGCATTTCACGGTAAGGTCTACACCTGTTGTATTCGGCGCATGTGACAAATAAAGTTTGATTTGATTTGAATTCGGAGGGCAGAAATGATTATATATTAAAGCATTAGACCTCTCACTAAAGGCTTCCATCATACAAAAGTTAAACTTAAATTCGAACTGGTTCTCTAGCAGATTAGTAAGAATGTCTCAACCCATGTTCAAGAATGGCCTTTTTCCCTTTATTCAGATTGCAACCTCTCACTTTCGGTTATTTGAAAGTGAAATAATCTCCAAAATATCGCTGTTATTAAAACAAGCCATAGAAAGTTGGTTGCAATTTCAATTTAATCCACCAGAAAAGACAGAAAAATATTACAACAAATTGTTACTAATTGATTAAAAAATTAATATTTTTTGAAAAAATTAATAAAAACGGTATCATTTTTGTAAACGATATCATAAACAGGACTGGTGGAGTTATTTCCTACATGCAGCTAACAAAAATATAAACGCAAAATGCAACACAATTTCAAAGATTTTACTGTTACAGTTCATATAAGGAAGTCAGTCAATTGAAATAAATTCATTAGGCCCTAATCTATGGATTTCACATGACTGGGAATGCAGATATGCATCTGTTGGTCACAGATAGCTTTTAAAAAATGGGCCTCACAATGGGCCTCAGGATCTCATCACAGTATTTCTGTGCATTCAAATTGCCATCGATAAAATGCAATGGAGTGTTCGTTGTCCATAAAATATGCCTGCCCATACCATAACCCCAACGCCACCATGGGGCACTCTGTTCACAACGTTGGCATCAGCAAACCGCTCAAAACTGCACATTTTAGAGTGGCCTTTTATTGTCCCCAGCACAAGGTGCACATTTGTAATGATCATGCTGTTTAATCAGCTTCTTGATATGCCACACATGTTAGGTGGATGGATTATCTTGGCAAAGGAGAAATGCTCACTAACAGGGATGTAAACACATTTTTGCACAACATTTGAGAGAAATACTGTCAGGAGGTGATGTGTACGCGGCGAGTGAAGTCAGACGCAGGACACAGAGAATCAGGTTGACTACTTTACTGAGCGTTACGCACAAAACAAACGTCTCCAACACTGGAGGGAAAAACACCATATGCGTAATCCGAAGTAGTAGCTAGGCCGAACATCAACAAGACAATGAACAATAACACACAAAGCCCAAACGTAAAACAAGGGAACTTATATGCTAAACAATCGACACTAATATGCAACAGGTGTACTCACTAGACAACACAAGACAAACACCAAAAACATCGATCGGCAGTAGCTAGTACTCCGGGGACGACGAACACCGAAGCCTGCCCGAGCAAGGAGGAGGAGCAGCCTCGGCAGAATCCGTAACAGTACCCACCCCCCTTGACGCGTGGCTCCAGCTGTGCGCCGACCCCGGCCTCTGGGACAGCCAGGAGGACGCGGAGCAGGGCGAGTGGGATGACTCCGGTGGAACTCCGTCAAGAGGGAGGGATCTAAAATGTCCCTCCTAGGCACCCAGCACCGTTCCTCCGGACCGTACCCCTCCCACTCCACGAGATACTGCAGACCCCCCATCCGACGTCTCGAATCCACGATGGACCGGACTGAGTACGCCGGAGCCCCCTCGATGTCCAGTGGGGGCGGAGGAGCCTCTCGTATCTCATTCTCCTGGAGTGGACCAGCTACCACCGGCCTGAGGAGAGACACATGGAACGAGGGGTTAATGCGATAATCATTGGGCAGTTGTAACCTGTAACATACCTCGTTCAATCTCCTCAGGACTTTAAATGGCCCCACAAACCGCCGACCCAGCTTCCGGCAGGGCAGGCGAAGGGGTAGGTTTCGAGTTGAGAGCCAGACTCGATTTCCAGGTGCATACACTGGACCCTCACTGCGGTGGCGATCGGCGCTCGCCTTATGCCTACGGATAGCCCGCTGCAGATGGACATGCTCAGCGTTCCATGTTTCCTCCGAGCGCCGAAACCATTCATCCACCGCAGGAGCCTCGATCTGGCTCTGATGCCAGGGTGCCAGAACCGGCTGATACCCCAACACACACTGAAAAGGAGTCAGATTAGTAGAGGAGTGGCGAAGTGAGTTCTGGGCAATCTCTGCCCAGGGGATATACCCCGACCACTCCTCCCGCCGATCCTGGCAATAGGACCTCAGAAACCTACCCACATCCTGGTTTACTCTCTCCACCTGCCCATTACTCTCAGGGTGGAAACCCGAGGTAAGGCTAACCGAGACCCCCAAGCGTTCCATAAACGCCCTCCAGACTCTAGAGGTGAACTGGGGACCCCGATCAGACACTATATCCTCAGGTACCCCGTAGTGCCAGAAGACGTGAGTAAACAGGGCCTCAGCAGTTTGTAGGGCAGTAGGGAGACCCGGCATTGGAATGAGACGGCAGGCCTTAGAAAACCGATCCACAACGACCAAAATAGTGGTATTCCCCTGGGAGGGGGGAAGGTCCGTGACAAAGTCCACCGATAGGTGAGACCACGGCCGTTGTGGAACGGGTAGGGGTTGTAACTTCCCCCTGGGCAGGTGTCTAGGTGCCTTACACTGAGCGCACACCGAGCAGGAGGAGACATAAACCCTCACATCCTTTGCCAATGTTGGCCACCAGTACTTTTCACTAAGGCAGTGCACTGTCCGGCCAATACCAGGATGACCAGAGGAGGGTGACGTGTGAGCCCAATAAATCAGTCGATCACGGATCTCGAGCGGCACGTCCTTCCGCCCCTCCGGACACTCTGGAGGAGTAGGGTCGGTACGTAACGCCCGCTCGATCTCCGCATCGACCTCCCACACCACCGGTGCCACCAGACAAGACTCCGGAAGTATGGGAGTGGGCTCAATGGACCTCTCCTCTGTGTCATATCACCGGGACAGGGCGTCTGCCTTAACGTTCTGTGACCCTGGTATATAGGTGAGCTTAAAGACAAACCGAGCCAGAAACATGGCCCACCTAGCCTGACGAGGGTTCAGTCTCCTAGCTGCCCGGATGTACTCCAGGTTACGATGGTCAGTCAGAATGAGAAAAGGGTGTTGAGCCCCCTCAAGCCAATGCCTCCACACCTTTAGGGCTTGGACCACAGCTAGCAGCTCCCTGTCCCCCACGTCGTAATTACGTTCCGCCGGGCTGAGCTTCTTAGAGTAAAAGGCACAGGGACGGAGTTTAGGAGGCGTGCCCGAGCGTTGAGACAGTACAGCCCCAATACCCGCCTCTGACGCGTCCACCTCCACTTGGAACGCCAAAGAGGGGTCCGGATGTGCCAGCACCGGAACCGAGGTGAACAGGTCCTTCAGATGTCTAAACGCCTTGTCCACCTCGGCCGACCACTGCAAACGCACCGGGCCCCCCTTTAACAGGGAGGTGATGGGAGCTGTTACCTGTCCAAAACCCCGGATAAACCTCCGGTAGTAATTGGCAAAACCCAAAAACCGCTGCACCACCTTAACCGTGGTAGTAGTCTGCCAATTACGCACGGCTGAAACGCGGTCAATCTCCATCTCCACCCCTGACGCGGACAACCGATGTCCCAGGAAGGAGATGGACTCCTGGAAAAACAGGCATTTCTCAGCCTTCACATACAAGTCATGCTCCAACAGCCTACCCAACACCCAACGCACCAGGGCCACATGCTCGGCTCGTGTAGCAAAGTATATTAGAATGTCGTCAATATACACCACTACACCCTGCCCATGCAAATCCCGGAAAATCTCGTCCACAAATGATTGGAAGACTGAAGGAGCATTCATTAACCCGTATGGCATGACGAGATACTCATAGTGACCCGAGGTGGTACTAAATGCTGTTTTCCATTCATCTCCTTCCCTAATGCGCACCAGGTTGTAAGCGCTCCTGAGATCCAATTTTGTGAAGAATCGCGCTCCGTGTAATGACTCCGTCATACTCTCAATCAGAGGGAGAGGATAACTGTATTTAATAGAAATCTGATTGAGACTACGGTAATCTATACACGGGCGCAAACCTCCATCCTTCTTCTTCACAAAAAAGAAACTTGAGGACGCAGGAGAAGTGGAGGGCCGTATGTATCCCTGTCCCAGAGATTCGGCGATGTATGTTTCCATAGCCGCCGTCTCCTCTTGAGACAGAGGATACACATGACTACGCGGAAGTGCAGCGCCTGCCTGGAGGTCTATCGCACAATCCCCCTGTCTATGCGGTGGTAATTGAGTCGCCCTCTTCTTACTGAAGGCGAGTGCCAAATCATTATACTCAGGAGGAATGTGCAGTGCGGGCACTTGGTTCGGACTTTCCACCGTTGTCGCCCCTACTGAAACACCTACACACCGCCCGACACACTGATCAGACCACTCCCTGAGAGCCCTCTGTTGCCACGAAATGTTGGGGTCATGAGATATTAACCAATGAAGCCCCAGCACCACGGCAAACGCAGGAGAGTCGATCAGATACAACTGTATAATTTCCTCATGACCCCCCTGCGTCTTCATCTTAAGTGGCGCCGTGACCTCCCTAATCAATCCTGACCCCAAAGGACGGCTGTCTAGGGCATGGATAGGGAAAGGCACATCTACTGGTAGGAGGGGAATACCTAACTTATAACAGAAATTGCGATCAATAAAATTCCCAGCTGCGCCTGAATCGACTAGTGCCTTATGCTGGGAATGAGATGAAACCTGGGGAAATTCAACTTGGATACACAAGTGGACAACAGAGAGCTCTGGGTGAGTTGGGAGCTTACTCACCTGAAATGACTAATCAGTGCGTGACCTGCTGCCTCGATTCCCAGGAGACCCTCCCCAGCACCGAACCGCAGTGTGTCCTCTACGGCCACAGTTGGTGCAGGGGACGGCCTCACTCCGGGTCTCTCTCCTCCTCTCTCTAGCACCAGCACCCCCGAGCTCCATAGGGCTCGGCTCGGAGGTGCTGGGGGATGGAATGGACGGCCCCAACTCCGGACGTCCGCGGGTAGCCAGCAGGGTATCCAGACGGATCGACATGTACATGTCCACCAACTGATCGAAGCTCAAGTTGGTGTCCCTGCAGGCCAACTCTCGGCGAACGTCCTCCCGTAGGCTGCACCTATAGTGGTCGATGAGGGCCCTCTCATTCCATCCCGCATTGGCCGCCAGAGTCCGGAAATCCAGGGCGAAATCTTGCGCGCTCCTCTTCCCCTGTCGGAGGTGGAACAGACGCTCCCCCGCCGCTTTCCCCTCTGGGGGATGATCAAAAACCGCCCTGAAGCGGCGGGAGAACTCCGCATAACTGATGGTGGCGGCGTCTATTCCCCTCCATTCGGCATTGGCCCACTCCAATGCCTTGCCGGATAGACAGGAGATGAGGGCGGAAACGCTCTCGTATCCCGAGGGCGCCGGGTGAATGGTTGCCAGGTAGAGTTCTACTTGAAGCAGGAATCCCTGACACCCGGCTGCGGTGCCATCATAAGCCCTCGGGAGCGAGAGCCGAATCCCACTGGACTCCGGAGATGGAACGATGCGTCTGGCCGATGGTGGTGGTATTGTAGGAGGAGGTGTGGGCAAACCTCCTCTTTCCCATCGGCTCAAAGTGTCCATCACATCCTGCATGGCGGTGCAGAGTCTTCGGATCATGGCGTCTTGGCTGCTGACGCGCTCCTCTAAAGACTCCGTTGGTACCGCTGGTCCTGCTGACTCCATGGTGATGTGTTATTCTGTCAGGAGGTGATGTGTACGCGGCGAGTGAAGTCAGACGCAGGACACAGAGAATCAGGTTGACTACTTTACTGAGCGTTACGCACAAAACAAACGTCTCCAACACTGGAGGGAAAAACACAATTTGCGTAAACCGAATTAGTAGCTAGGCCGAACAGCAACAAGACAATGAACAATAACACACAAAGCCCAAACGTAAAACAAGGGAACTTATATGCTAAACAATCAACACTAATATGCAACAGGTGTACTAACTAGACAACACAAGACAAACACTGAAAACATTGATCGGCAGTAGCTAGTACTCCGGGGACGACGAACGCCGAAGCCTGCCCGAGTAAGGAGGAGGAGCAGCCTCGGCAGAATCCATGACAAATACATTTTTGTGCATATGGAAAATTTCTGGGATCTTTTACTGCAGCTCACGAAACATGGGAACAACACTTTACATGTTGAGTTTATATTTTTGTTCAGTGTTTATGGAAATGTCTGTTCTACTCAAAATTACAACCAACTAATTGTAGCATTACAGCATTAATGGAAGATGTTAGTGGAAGCGGGATAAAGTAAGGAACTTGTCTGTTGGCCCTGCGTTAAAGACCAAAATTGGTTAAAGAAATTGTGATCAATAAAAAAGTATACCAGTTTCATTTAAGGACCAAAAGACTGACAGCTGTGCCAAACAGATTGCAAAATAGTTGGGAAGAGATCTTCGATGTACCGATGCCATGGCACATGAACTGATGAACAAAACTATGCTAGATTCAAAACTTAGTTTTTCAATTTAAATGATTATAAAAAATTATTGCAACCAATAGAATGTTATATATATATACAGTTGAACAAATAAATACTTTTTTTCTCCAAGGTACAGTTGAAGTCGGAAGTTTACATATACTTAGGTTGGAGTCATTAAAACTCGTTTTTCAACCACTCCACAAATTTATTTTTAACAAACTATAGTTTTGGCAAGTCGGATAGGACATCTACTTTGTGCATGACACAAGTAATTTTTCCAACAATTGTTTACAGACAGATTATTTCACTTATAATTCACTGTTTCACAATTCCAGTGGGTCAGAAGTTTACATACACTAAGTTGACTGTGCCTTTAAACAGATTAGAAATTCCAAAAAATGATGTCATGGCTTTAGAAGCTTCTGATAGGCTAATTGATATGATTTGAGTCAATTGGAGGTGTACCTGTGGATGTATTTCAAGGCGTTCCTTCAAGCTCAGTGCCTCTTTGCTTGACATCATGGGAAAATCAAAAGAAATCAGCCAAGACCTCAGAAAAAATTTTTGTAGACCTCCACAAGTCTGGTTCATCCTTGGGAGCAATTTCCAAACGCCTGAAGGTACCACATTCATCTGTACAAACAATAGTATGCAAATATAAACACCATGGGACCACGCAGCCGTCATACCACTCAGGAAGGAGACGCGTTCTGTCTCCTAGAGATGAACGTACTTTGGTGCGAAAAGTGCAAATCAATCCCAGAACAACAGCAAAGGACCTTGTGAAGATGCTGGAGGAAACAGGTACAAAAGTATCTATATCCACAGTAAAACGAGTCCTATATCGACATAACCTGAAAGGCCGCTCAGCAAGGAAGAAGCCACTGCTCCAAAACCACCATAAAAAAGCCAGACTACAGTTTGCAACAGCACATAGGGACAAAGATCGTACTTTTTGGAGAAATGTCCTCTGGTCTGATTAAACAAAAATATAACTGTTTGGCCATAATGACCGTCGTTATGTTTGGAGGAAAAAGGGGGTGGCATGCAAGCCGAGTGATGCAGAAGGTACTGGTGCACTTCACAAAATAGATGGCATCATGAGGAAGGGAAATTATGTGGATATATTGAAGCAACATCAAGACATCCGTCAGTAAGTTAAAGCTTGGTTGCAAATGGGTCTTCCAAATGGACAATGACCCCAAGCATACTTCCAAAGTTGTGGCAAAATGGCTTAAGGACATCAAAGTCAAGGTATTGGAGTGGCCATCACAAAGCCCTGACCTCAATCCTATAGAAAATGTGTGGGCAGAACTGAAAAAGCGTGTGAGAGCAAGGAGGCCTACAAACCTGACTCAGTTAAACAAGCTCTGTCAGGAGGAATGGGCCAAAATTCACCCAACTTATTGTGGGAAGCTTGTGGCAGGCTACCCAAAATGTTTGACCCAAGTTAAACAATTTAAAGGCAATGCTACCAAATACTAATTGAGTGTATGTAAACTTCTGACCCACTGGGAATGTGATGAAAGAAATAAAAGCTGAAATAAATAATTATCTCTACTATTATTCTGACATTTCACATTCTTAAAATAAAGTGGTGATCCTAACTGACCTAAGACAGGGAATTTTTACTAGGATTAAACTCCTGAGTGGCGCAGTGGTCTAAGGCACTGCATCGCAGTGCTAACTGTGCCACTAGAGATCCTGGTTTGAATCCAGGCTCTGTCGCAGCCGGCCGCGACCGGGAGACTCATGGGCGGCGCACAATTGGCACAGCGTCGTCCAGGGTAGGGGAGGAAATGGCCGGCAGGGATGTAGCTCAGTTGATAGAGCATGGCGTTTGCAACGCCAGGGTTGTGGGTTTGATTCCCACGGGGGGCCAGTATAAAAAAAATATATATATATATGTATTCACTAACTGTAAGTCGCTCTGGATAAGAGCGTCTGCTAAATGACTAAAATGTAAATGTAAATGTAAATGTCAGGAATTGTGAAAAACTGAGTTTAAATGTATTTGGCTAAGGTGTATGTAAACTTCCGACTTCAACTGTATACAATACCAGTCAAAGGTTTGGACACACCTACTCATTCAAGAGTTTTTCTTTATTTTTACTATTTTCTACAGTGTAAAATAATAGTGAAGACATCAAAACTATGAAATAACACATATGTAATCATGTATTAACCAAAAAAGTATTAAACAAATTAAAATATATTTTATACACTGCTGAAAAAAATAAAGGGAACACTAAAATAACACATCCTAGATCTGAATGAATGAAATAATCTTATTAAATACTTTTTTTTTTACATAGTTGAATGTGCTGACAACAAAATCACACAAAAATTATCAATGGAAATCAAATGTATCAACCCATGGAGGTCTGGATTTGGAGTCACCCTCAAAATTAAAGTGGAAAACCACACTACAGGCTAATCCAACTTTGATGTAATGTCAAAATGAGGCTCAGTAGTGTGTGTGGCCTCCACGTGCCTGTATGACCTCCCTACAACGCCTGGGCATGCTCCTGATGAGGTGGCGGGTGGTCTCCTGAGGGATCTCCTCCCAGACCTGGACTAAAGCATCCGCCAACTCCTGGACAGTCTGTGGTGCAACGTGGCGTTGGTGGATGGAGCGAGACATGATGTCCCAGATGTGCTCAATTGGATTCAGGTCTGGGGAACGGGCGGTCCATAGCATCAATGCCTTCCTCTTGCAGGAACTGCTGACACACTCCAGCCACATGAGGTCTAGCATTGTCTTGCATTAGGAGGATCCCAGAACCAACCGCACCAGCATATGGTCTCACAAGGGGTCTGAGGATCTCATCTCGGTACCTAATGGCAGTCAGGCTACCTCTGGCGAGCACATGGAGGGCTGTGCGACCCCCAAAGAAATGCCACCCCACACCATGACTGACCCACCGCCAAACCGGTCATGCTGGAGGATGTTGCAGGCAGCAGAACGTTCTCCACGGCGTCTCCAGACTCTGTCACGTCTGTCACATGTGCTCAGTGTGAACCTGCTTTCATTTGTGAAGAGCACAGGGCGCCAGTGGCGAATTTGCCAATCTTGGTGTTCTCTGGCAAATGCCAAACGTCCTGCACGGTGTTGGGCTGTATGCACAACCCCCACCTGTGGACATCGGGCCCTCATACCACCCTCATGGAGTCTGTTTCTGACCGTTTGAGCAGACACATGCACATTTGTGGCCTGCTGGAGGTCATTTTGCAGGGCTCTGGCAGTGCTCCTCCTGCTCCTCCTTGCACAAAGGCGGAGGTAGCAGTCCTGCTGCTGGGTTGTTGCCCCCTTACGGCCTCCTCCACGTCTCCTGATGTACTGGCCTGTCTCCTGGTAGCGCCTCCATGCTCTGGACACTACGCTGACAGACACAGCAAACCTTCTTGCCACAGCTCGCATTGATATGCCATCCTGGATGAGCTGCACTACCTGAGCCACTTGTGTGGGTTGTAGACTCCGTCTCATGCTACCACTAGAGTGAAAGCACCGCCAGCATTCAAAAGTGATCAAAACATCAGCCAGGAAGCATAGGAACTGAGAAGTGGTCTGTGGTCACCACCTGCAAAACCAGTCCTCATTGGGGGTGTCTTGCTAATTGCCTATAATTTCCACCTGTTGTCTATTCCATTTGCACAACAGCATGTGAAATGTATTGTCAATCAGTGTTGCTTCCTAAGTGGACAGTTTGATTTCACAGAAGTGTGATTGACTTGGAGTTACATTGTGTTGTTTAAGTGTTCCCTTTCTTTTTTTGAGCAGTGTATTTGAGATTCTTCAAAGTAGCCACCCTTTGCCTTGATGACAGAGTAGAGTCTGGCCACTCTACCACAAAGGCCTGATTGGTGGAGTGCTGCAGAGATGGTTGTCCTTCTGGAAGGTTCTCCCATCTCTACAGAGGACCTCTGGAGCTCTGTCAGAGTGACCATCGGGTCACTCTGACCAAGGCCCTTCACTCCCGATTGCTCAGTTTGGCCGGGCGGCCAGATCTAGGAAGAGTCTTGGTGGTTCCAAACTTCTTCCATTTAAGAATGATGGTGGCCACTGTGTTCTTGGGTACATTCATTGCTGCAGAAATGTTTTGGTACCCTTCCCCAGATCTGTGCTTCGACATAATCCTGTCTCAGAGCTCTACGGACAATTCCTTCGACCTCATGGCATGGTTTTTGCTCTGATATGCACAGTCAACTGTGGGACCTTATATAGACAGGTGTGTGACTTTCCAAATCATGCCCAATCAATTGAATTTACCACAGGTGGACTCCAATCCCATTGTCGAAACATCTCAGGATGCACCTGAGATCAATTTCAAGTCTAATAGCAAAGGGTCTGAATACTTATGTAAATAAGGTATTTCTGTTTCAAATGTATTTATTCCATTTTAGAATAAGGCCGAAACGTAACAAAATGTGGAAAAAGTCAAGGGATCTGAACACTTTCCGAATGCACTTATATAAGCAGTGTCTTGCAAAAGTATTCATCCCCCTTGGCGTTTTTCCTATTTTGTTGCATTACAACCTGTAATTTAAATGGATTTTTATTTGGATTTCACGTAATGGACATACACAAAATAGTCCAAATTGGTGAAGTGAAATGAAAAAAATAACTTGTTTCAAAGATTTTTCTATTTTAAAAAAATAATGGAAAAGTGATGCGTGCATACATATTCACCCCCTTTGCTATGAAGCCCCTAAATAAGATCTGGTGCAACCAATTACCTTCAGAAGTCACATAATTAGTTCAATAAAGTCCACCTGTGTGCAATCTAAGTGTCACATGATCTCAGTATATATACACCTGTTCTGAAAGACCCCAGAGTCTGCAACACCACTAAGCAAGGGGCACCACCAAGCAAGGGACACCATGAAGACCAAGGAGCTCTCCAAACAGTTCAGGGACAAAGTTATGGAGAAGTACTGATCAGGGTTGGGTTATAAAAAAATATCAGAAACTTTGAACATCCCACGGAGCACCATTAAATCCATTATAAAAAAAATTGAGAGGGCCGCCGTACACTCCACAGAGCTGGGAAGAGTGGCCAGAAAAAAGCCCTTGCTTAAAGAAATAAATAAGCAAACACGTTTGGTGTTCGCCAAAAGGCATGTGGGAGACTCCCCAAACATATGGAAGAAGGTACTCATGTCAGATGAGACTAAAATTGAGCTTTTTGGCCATCAAGGAAAACGCTATGTCTGGCGCAAACCCAACACCTCTCATAACCCCGAGAACACCATCCCCACAGTGAAGCATGGTGGTGGCAGCATCATGCTGTGAGGATGTTTTTTATTGGCAGCGACTGGGAAACTGGTCAGAATTGAAGGAATGATGGATGGCGCTAAAAACAGGGAAACTTTTGAGGGAATCCTGTTTCAGTCTTCCAGAGATTTGAGACTGGGACGGAGGTTCACCTTCCAGCAGGACAATGACCCTAAGCATACTGCTAAAGCAACACTCGAGTGGTTTAAGGGGAAACATTTAAATGTCTTGGAATGGCCTAGTCAAAGCCCAGACCTCAATCCAATTGAGAATCTGTGTTACGACTTAAAGATTGCTGTACACCAGTGGAACCCATCCAAATTGAAGGAGCTGTTGCAGTTTTGCCTTGAAGAATGGGCAAAAATCCCAGTGGCTAGATGTGCAAAGCTTATAGAGACATACCCCAATAGACTTGCAGCTGTAATTGCTGCAAAAGTTGGCTCTACAAAGTATTGACTTTGGGGGGGTGAATAGTTATGCACGCTCAAGTTCTGTTTTTTTTCTTATTTCTTATTTGTTTAACAATAAAAAACATTTTGCATCTTCAAAGTGGTAGGCATGTTGTGTAAATCAAATGATAAGGCAACAAAATAGGAATAATGCCAAGGGGGTGAATACTTACGCAAGCCGCTGTACATACAGTACCAGTCAAAAATGTGGACACACCTACTCATTCAAGGGTTTTACTTTATTTTTACTATTCTCTACATTGTAGAATAATAGTGAAGACATCAAAACTATGAAATAACACATATGGAATCATGTAGTAACCAAAAAATTGTTAAACAAATCAAATATATTATATATTTGAGATTCTTCAAATAGCCAGCCTTTGCCTTGATGACAGCTTTGCACACTCTTGGCATTCTCTTAACCAGATTCATGAGGTAGTCACCTGGAATGCATTTCAATTAACGGGTGTGCCTTCTTAAAAATCATTTTTTCCTTCTTAATGCGTTTGAGCATTACAGAAGATAGCCCTATATGGTAAAAGACCAAGTCCATATTATGGCAAGAACAGTTCAAATAAGCAAAGAGAAATTACAGTCCATCATTACTTTAAGACATGAAGGTCAGTCAATACGGAACACTTCAAGAACTTTTAAAGTTTCTTCAAGTGCAGTCGCAAAAACCATCAAGCGCTATGATGAAACTGGCTCTCATGAGGACCGCCACAGGAACGGAAGACCCAGAGTTACCTCTGCTTCAGAGGATAAGTTCATTACATTTACATTTTATATTTTAGTCATTTAGCAGATGCTCTTATCCAGAGCGACTTACAGTTAGTGAGTGCGTACATTTTCATACTTTCATAATTAGAGTTACCAGCCTCAGAAATTGCAGACCAAATAAATGCTTCACAGGGATCAAGTAACAGACACATCTCAACATCAACTGTTCAGACGAGACTGTGTGAATCAGGCTTTCATGGTCGAATTGCTGCAAAGAAACCACTACTAAAGGACACCAATAATAAGAAGAGACTTGCTTGAGCCAAGAAACACGAGCAATGGACATTAGACCGATGGAAATGTGTCCTTTGGTCTGGAATCCAAATTGGAGATTTTTGGTTCCAACCGCAGTGTCTTTGTGATACGCAGTGTGGGTGAACGGATGATCTCCGCATGTTTATTTCTCACCGTAAAGCATGGAGGAAAGGGTGTTATGGTGTGGGGGTGCTTTGCTGGTGACCTGTCTGTGATTTATTTAGAATTCAAGGCACACTTAACCAGCATGGCTACCACAGCATTCTGCAGCGATACGCCAACCCATCTGGTTTGGGCTTAGTGGGACTATCATTTGTTTTTCAACAATCTCCAGGCTGTGTAAGGGCTATTTTACCAAGAAGGAGAGTGCTGGAGTGCTGCATCAGATGACCTGACCACCACAATCCCCCGACCTCAACCCAATTGAGATGGTTTGGGATGAGTCGGACCGCAGAGTGAAGGAAAAGCATCCAACAAGGTGAAGCTGGTTGAGAGAATGCCAAGAGTGTGCAAAGCTGTCATCAAGGCAAAGGGTGGCTAATTTGAAGAATAAAAAATAAAAAATATATATTTTGATTTGTTTAACACTTTTATGATTACTATATGATTCCATATGTCTTATTCCATCATTTTGATGTCTTCACTATTATTCTATAATGTAGAAAATAGTAAATATAAAGAAAAACCCTTGAATGAGTAGGTGTGTCCAATCTTTTGACTGGTACTGTATGTATACTCTATGAAGTCGGAAGTTTACATACACCTTAGCCAAATACAGTTGAACTCAGTTTTTCACAATTCCTGACATTTTAATCCTATTAAAAATTCCCTGTCTTAGGGAAGTTAGGATCACCACTTTATTTTAATGTGAAATGTCAGAATAATAGTAGAGATAATTATTTATTTCAGCTTTTATTTCTTCATCACATTCCCAGTGGGTCAGACGTTTACATACACTCAATTAGTATTTGGTAGCATTGCCTTTCAATTGTTTAACTTGGGTCAAACGTTTCGGGTAGCCTTCCACAAGCTTCCCACAATGTTGGGTGAATTTTGGCCCATTCCTCCTGACAGAGCTGATGTAACTGAGTCAGGTTTGTAGGCCTCCTTGCTCGCACACGCTTTTTCAGTTCTGCCCACAAATGTTCTATAGGACTGAGGTCAGGGCTTTGTGATGGCCACTCCAATACCTTGACTTTGATGTCCTTAAGCCATTTTGCCACAACTTTGGAAGTATGCTTGAGGTCATTGTCCATTTGGAAGACCCATTTGCGACCAAGCTTTAACTTACTGACTGATGTCTTGAGATGTTGCTTCAATATATCCACATAATTTTCCTTCCTCATGATGCCATCTATTTTGTGAAGTGCACCAGTACCTCCTGCAGCAAAGCACTCCCACAGCATGATGCTGCCACCCCCGTGCTTCACGGTTGGGATGGTGTTCTTCGGCTTGCAAGCGACCCCCCCTCATGATTTTCCCATGACGTCAAGCAAAGAGGCACTGAGTTTGAAGGTAGGCCTTGAAATACATCCACAGGTACACCTCCAATTGACTCAAATTATGTCAATTAACCTATCAGAAGCTTCTAAAGCCATGACATCATTTTCTGGAATTTTCCAAGCTGTGTAAAGGCACAGTCAACTTAGTGTACGTAAACTTCTGACCCACTGGAATTGTGATACAGTGAATTATAAGTGAAATAATCTGTCTGTAAACAATTGTTGGAAAAATTACTTGTGTCATGCACAAAGTAGATGTCCTAACCAACTTGCCAAAACTATAGTTTGTTAACAATAAATATGTGGAGTGGTTGAAAAATGAGTTACTACAACCTAAGTGTATGTAAACTTCCGACTTCAACTGTATATCTCACTGTACTATACCCCAATCCAGCCACCTCTTTTTTTTACCCAGTAGGTAAGGATCCCTGCATCAGCAAGGCAGAATGAAAAATGTATGTGCACCACATCACCAAGTAGAGTGTTATTTTTAGTGGGAATGCACTGATACAGCCATCTCTGACATCAGAAGGGCAAAGGTCAACAACAACCCATGGAGCTAGCCCAAATTATATAGTATCTGTTCCAAATGAAACCCCATTCAAAAGTAGTGCACTTAATGGACAATAAGACCCTGTCTCCAACACACCAACAACCAACAAAATGAAGAAAATAGAAAAAAGACAAAGACAAAGGAAAACAGAAAACAACAATACAAAAAACAAAAGACATCAAGGACAACAAAAATCATAACAAAAAGGCCAACTGAATATGTTTGAGTGCATGTATGGCACTATTTACGTGTGTGTGTGTCCGTGTACGTGCACATGTGTGCATTTGAATGAGAGTGTGTGTATATGCTTGTGTACAAACACGTGCAAGGCATCAGCCTCAGGCAAACAGGCATTAGCTGTAACAACACTGCCTCTCAGTGTCATTCAAACTTACTTTTTGTTATGTTTTATTTTGACTTTATTATTTTGTACTTTTATCGTTGACCGTCATTCTATCCCCCGCCCAGCAACTCCACTCCCACTTGTCTCCAATTCCACATCCCAACCCTCAGCCTCCCTTAGCCCATCCCACCTATCTCTGCTTGCCACCTTCTTCGGATTTATATGCCCCACGTATATTTTAACTATGCTGTGATGTTTAACATACAATTTCAATCTATCTAATCGAATAGAATCAACAGATTGAGAGTTTAAGATAAATAATTTTACTAAGAGTATTAGTATATTAGTAATTGACTGACCCGGACTCTCCAGATCTCCCAACAATACTATTTCTAGGGTCAATTTTAGATCAATGTTATGCATTTTCAGCCATTCCTGAACCTGAGACCAGAAACAGGCTACCTGAGGGCAATGTTCTATTGATTCTGTATCCTCACAACAAAATCTGCAGAACTTCGATGAATGTATGCCCCAAATATTGAACATTTTGTTGGTGGCAAGAATTCCATATAATAATTTTTGCTGAAAAGCACGAAGTCTTGAATCTTGCATCGTTTTATATATCAACTCATACACCCTGTACCATGGAATCAGTACATCAAAAATCTCTTCCCAACTATTTTGCAATCTGTATGGCACAGCTGTCAACATCCTGGTCCTCAAATGAAACTGGTATACTTTCCTATTTATGCTATTTTTATTCCTCCGCCAGTTTTGATCCTTTATATTGGGCAGACAGACCAGTTCCCTACCTCCTCCCGCTGCCACCTGCCTCCTCCATTTTTGGGGTAATGCTGTAATCAATTGGTTGTAATCTTGGATTGAGCAGAACTTCCCATCCAATTCTGATAACTCCATAAAAGACATAACTCTACCATTCAAATTTACAATATCATTTAAAAACAAAATACCCTTTTCAAACATCTTTCACATAAATACAGGTATTTTATCAACCAGCACATTTGAGTTCAGCCATAATATTTGTTGTAATATTTGTTCTATCTTTTCAGGGGGATGAAATTGAAATTGTAGCCAGCTCTGCAATGCTTGTTTGAAAAAGATGGATGAGCTTTTCTTAGTAATCTACTTGAGAACCATTTAGGGTTCAGGTAAAACTTTTGAATAAGTGATTCTTTTAGAGAGCGGTTTAGTGCTTTTATATTTAATAATCTCAACCCACCCAATTCATTTTCACTATATAGATGGGCACGCGTTATCTTGTCTGGTTTAGCATCCCAGATAAAGCAAAATATTTTTTGCTCCTATGATTTGAAAAATGAATCATCAGGAGTAGGCAGCGCCATACGTAAGTGAATAAACTAAGATATGATTAAGGAGTTAATCAGGGCAATATTCTCGTAAATAGACAGGTATTTACCTCTCCATGCTTGCAGGATCTTGTCTACTTTTACAAGTTTTCTATTGAAATTCATTGTGGAGAGCTCATTTATATATTTTGTGATATGAATACCAAGTATGTCTACTTCACCATCAGCCCATCGGTAAACTGCAGGGTAATGTAAAAGTTGTATTTTTTAAAGATCCAACACGCAATATTGTACACTTATCATAATTAGGTTTTAGTCCAGAGAGTCCAGAAAAGTTATCTAGATCTTCAATTAGACATTGCAGGGATCTAGCTTGCGGACTTAATATAAAACTTGAGTCATCGGCATACATGGACACCTTTGTTTTTAAGCCTTGGATTTCTAATCCTCCAATGTTTTTATTTGATCTGATTTTAATAGCTAGCATTTCGATGGCCATAACAAATAGATATGGTGACAGCGGACACCCTTGTTTAACTCCTCTTGACAATTCAAAACTCTCTGAGAAGTAGCCGCTATTTACTATTTTACACCTGGGGTTGCTATACATTACTTTTACCCATTTTACAAGAGAATCACCAAAACTGAAAGAATCCAGGCATTTATAAATAAAATCCAGTCTTACTTTATCAAAGGCCTTTTCAAAATCCACTATAAATACCAGGCCTGGCTTCTTAGATGTTTCATGATGTTCTATTATTTCTAGTAGTTGTCGTATATTATCTCCAATGTATCATCCATGTAAAAAACCTGTCTGATCAGGATGAACAATACCAGGTAAAACCTTTTTTAATTCTGAGTGCTATGCATTTCGCTAGTATTTTTGCATCACAACATTTACGTTTTTAAGATAGACTGGATCTTTATATTTGCCATCTGGGTCTTGTTTTAATAATAGTGAACTCAGACCTTCCTGCTGAGTACCTGTCAGACTACCATTTCTATAGTAGTTTAAACAATCTAACAATGGAGCTTTGAGAATATCAAAAAAGGCTTGATATACCTCTACTGGTATGCCATCAAGCCCTGGGGTTTTTCCACACTGAAAGGATTTAATAGCCTCAAAAAGTTATTCCTCTGTAATTTGGCCTTCGCACTGATCTTTCTGTACATTTGTTAATTTTCAATTTTTTTGTATTATTTGGAAAGAATTCCTTACAGTAATTGTCATTCAGTGGGTGAGGATGAGATGGAAAAGAGAACATCTGTTTAACATTCTTCAGTAACGAGTTTCTGCAAATTATTTTTATTAGCGTTCCTGTGTTGGAGATTCAGGAAGAATTTGGTGCATTTCTCTCCATATTCTATCCAGTTTGCTTTATTTTTGTAATATATTACATTAGATCGTTCTGGAATAAGTATTTTTGTTTTTCCTCTAACGTATGTTGTATCTCTGTAGTATTGTTTTTATTGCTATCTACCTGTAGTATTAGTTCATGTATTTCCCTTGTAAGTCTTGTCTCTTTAGCCAGAAACTTCTTTTTTATTATTGATGAATATTGAATTGAATGACCTCTGAAGGTACATTTAAAGGTCCCAAACAATAAGGGGATTTGCTGAACCTACATTGTACTGGAAAATTTCAGTTATAAATTATTTTGTCTTAGTTAACAATAAATTGTCCTCCAATAAACTTTGATTACATTTCCAATATCCCCGTCCACGTGGAAATTCTATAAGAGTTATGTGAAGGCCAATTAGATGATGATCCGATCCATTCTGTTAACTATTAAAACTTTTTAAATCTTTGTTGCAAGAGAGAAAGAGACAAGAAAGTAGTCAAGACAACTAGCTTGATTAAGTCTCCTCCATGTATATCTCACTAGGTCAGGGTTTTTTAGTCTCCAAATATCCACTATTTCTAATGTGTCCATAATATTTGTGATTTCCTTAAGGGCACGTTGATGTTAGTTTGTAGAGTGATTCGCTTTACGGTCCATTGAGGTACTTAACACTGTGCTATAGTATCCCACCATAACGATTTGATCATTTGTTGCCTGTAAATTCAATAAATTGGTATAAATATTTTCAAAGAAGTATGGATCATCCTGATTTGGACCATATAGATTAATGAGCCAAATCTGTTTTTTATCCACTTTCATATTCAAAAAGATCCACCTTGCGAATCATTCCTGACTATTTGCACATTCAGATCGACATTTTTGTTAATTAATATCATCACACCTTTTGAGTTCCTTTGTCCATGACAGAAAATTATTTCACCACCCCATTCCTTTTTCCACCTATCTTCATCTACGGAAGTAGAGTGAGTTTCCTGTAAACAGTGTATGTTATATTCCTTTTCTTTTAGCCACTTAAAGACTGATCTTCTTTTTTTATAATCTGCTAAACCGTTACAATTATAACTGGCTATACTTATTTCACCCCTTACGATAACTAGATACTATTCTCAGTCTAAATTGACCATAATTAGTGCTTGTAAAGTTACTGCCATAAGAGGTATTATGACGGTCAACATTTTAGATTTCAAATGTCGGACATTCAGAATTCAAGAAACAGGTTCTAGCAATATTTGTTTATTCCCTTGCCTGTTTGCCTGTGAGCCAATGCTACAGATGTTAGAAAATTGAGTCAAGATATTATGTGTGTAGTAAATCTGAGTAGGTTGATGTGTATGATATTGGATGTGATTTAGTGAGAGTGTGTATGATGTCTGGGTAAGAGTAAGACTATAATGTGTGATGTCCAAATAAATAATAACCCAGACAATTTGCATGGTTGAGTGTCTGTGTGTAACATGAAGTGAGTATAGCCTTAATATTCAGGATGATATTTGTAATCCATATCGTATCACCATCATAGTTGCATCATAATTACTTTTAACATAATTTTCATAGAAAAACACATCCCAGCAATTCCATAGCAATTGACGTTTCACATGATCATGACAGAGACCTTGCATTACTTTAGAGACGGCTTCACTACAGTACAAATATATCCCGTACAATACCTTATTATTCTCCAATGTCCCTGTTCTGATATATTCCCCTTGCGTGTTGTAAACATAGATAAACATGTAGACAAAGACATAGAAAAGATAGACAAACAACAAACATATTAAATGATAGAAAAGTTCTCAACAATAGAGAGGGGAGAGAGGGAGAGAAGAGAAGAGAGAGAAAGAGAGAGTGAGAGAAGAGAGAGAGATCAAGTGTGTGTGTGTGTATAAATCCGCATGATACTGCGTTACCAGCAATGTTAATTAGGAGATCAGCTATGATAGCTTTAACAACCACTGGATTGCTTGCACATGAAGCTGCATCATTAGTGTCTTTTTAGAATAATTTGACAGTTTGTGTCAATTGGAGAGAGAGAGAGCGCGTTATTACAGTGGAATAATTGCAGCCTCTCTCAGGAAGAGGTTGCCCTGGAAGCATCATGTGGCTAATGAGCATTTGTTATGATTCCAGAGAAACAGCCGAACACTTGAAAAGAGAGATTTAATTTGTGACAGCCAATCTCACCCTGAAAAAACAAATATCTTATTTAGTGTATTGTTTTATACCTGATAGTACTAACAAACAACCTATTTAAAGCTATTCTCATGTTGTTGAAACTCATTGCTCAAGGGCTTGTATATTCATAAAATGTTCAAATATCGTATGTTCTGTGTGTAATGTAGTGTTATAAAGGCTTCTGTCCCAAAGCTATGTAGCTAGCCGAGAAAATACTATTTTGTCTAAAAAGTGTATTTTTGTTCAACTCATGTAATGTAACCTTATTAGTGGACCTTCAGGGTTAGGGCTGTTGCATATCCACATTCACTTAAATCTGAAAAAACTCATATCTTCAAATACAATAATGCTACATAGTGGCCCTGTGTAGCTCAGTTGGTAGAGCATGGTGCTTGCAACGCCAGGGTTGTGGGTTTGTTTCCCACGGGGGGCCAGTATGAAAAAATGTATGCACTCACTAACTGTAAGTCGCTCTGGATAAGAGCGTCTGCTAAATGACGAAAATGTAAAAAATGGTAGAAGATGGTGGTTTTTGTGCACAGAGCTGTGAAAGGGACCAAAACAGGCCCAAACTGCCAAGAGGCAGAGCAACAGAGGTATTGACAACTGAAAGGTCAGCTGTGCCTCTTATAAAACTCATCAATATTTCATCACATACATTAACCTTCATTCCCAGTACATTATTAATGAGTGCATGGAGTTTTGATGAAGTGGGGGGAGGCAGGATATGAAAAAGCCTAATCTCCAAATTGACATAATTTCCCTACAAAACCCTGCGGCAGTTTAGCTACAGCACAATGCAGTGTTGCAGTCAATCTGACAAACCCTGCTCACTCATAAGATACAAGAATGGATTATTCTATTCTCCATAAGTAATTCCATGAAGCAATTTCATAAAAGTATAATGTGAATTTAAGTTGAATGGCATTCTGTTCAAATCAGTTGACAATTCAGAGAAAGAGACTTTAACTGATTCAACTGTGAGGTGAAACGTTCAGAAGGTGACAGATACTGCAGAACTGTAATTAATAGAGCTCATATGACTCCCTATTCACCATGACAGCAAGACATACCTAATAAATACCTGTTCTGTACAACTAATTTATATCTGAATTCTGTGTAAAGTTGGACCCCCTTGCAGGACCCCTGATCTGTATTGTATAGTCATGACACACAGCAGTGGATACAGTTGAATTCTGAAGTTTCCATACACCTTAGCCAAATACATTTAAAATCAGTTTTTCACAATTCCTGACATTTAATCCTAGTAAAAGGTCCTTTGCTGTTGTTCTGGTATATATTTGCACTTTTCGCACCAAAGTACGTTCATCTCTGATGGCTGGTGGTCCCATGGTGTTTATACTTGCATACTATTGTTTGTACAGATGAACGTGGTACCTTCAGGCGTTTGGAAATTGCTCCCAAGGATGAACCAGACTTGTGGAGGTCTACACATTTTTTTTCTGAGGTCTTGGCTGATTTCTTTAGATTTTCCCATGATGTCAAGCAAAGAGGCACTGAGATTGAAGGTAGGCCTTGAAATACATCCACAGGTACACCACCAATTGACTCAAATTATGTCAATTAGCCTATCAGAAGCTTCTAAAGCCATGACATCATTTTCTGGAATTTTCCAAGCTGTTTAAAGGCACAGTCAACTTAGTGTATGTAAACTTCTGACCCACTGGAATTGTGATACAGTGAATTATAAGTGAAATAATCTGTCTGTAAACAATTGTTGGAAAAATTACTTGTGTCATGCACAAAGTAGATGTCCTAACCAACTTGCCAAAACTATAGTTTGTTAACAAGAAATTTGTGGAGTGGTTGAAAAACGAGTTTTAATGACTCCAACCTAAGTAAATGTAAACTTCTGACTTCAACTGTATATGTGGGTTCTAAGTAGGAGTGGAGGATCAACATGAAAATAAACCCTGGACTTTTGAATCACCGATTAAACAAAGTGTCTCAAAGGAATCATATTACAGATGACTCACTGCAAGTGTACACTAGACTGTTGAAAAATCTCATATTCGGCTCTCCTATCATGGACACTGATATGATACACGTTGCACCAACTGGACAACTTAATATGATTCACTTTACAGGTCTAGGATCTTAATTTGACCTGTATTTTCGCAGCAAAATAATCCTGCAGCCACAGGATTTGAACTTTTAGTCCATAATGTTGCTTGATTGGTGGTTAGGCTATTAGCTGGTCAAAATGAGGCTACATGAAAAGTGGAATACTGTTAATATAACTGTGTGTTAGTGTGGGTTTTCAGTGAATTTATGTAAATTACAAAGCTCATCTGCATTTCCTGTGGCGTAGGAAAATTCTCAGCAACAAAAGACTGATCAAATTAAGATCCTACATTTGTAAGTATAAACACTACAGTATTGCGGAGGAGAGATAGCCTACTATAAAAATACATTTTCACATAAGACTCCCATATCATGGTGAGTCATATGCTCTACCAACTGAGGCTTTCTGAGGAAGAGGAATTTCTCTCAGGCACTGTATTGTGTCTGAAGTGGACAAATGACAAAATGTGGACATTTTCTACTGAAAACGTCTGTTTGTCAATGAGGTATGGGTCTGAAACATGACACCAACTGCTAATAGAATTGCTTCTGACCTTTCCAGAGTAAGCCATAATAACAAAAGCTCTCTAATGTTAGTATCGTAAGGCAATGATAAGTCAGTTATAAATAGATAACCCGGCAAAGAGGTAGGAGCCTAGAGTACTGGAAGAGAAGGCTCCCACCTGAAAACATAGGAGCACTGCTGTTGAAACAAACATACTGAATATAGGGCTATATTTCTGTCTCTTCTCCTTACATTGGATTGAAATTGATTTATATTACATAAATATACAGTAGTTTCTACTACAAATGTGTGTAGCCAGCTAGGAACTGGGTTACCCCATATTGTTTTTATATAATAGGCCTACAGTAGTCAGATATACAGTATAATCAGGAATGTGACTGTTAAAATAAAGACAATCATGGGTAGAAAGGCTATCTGTCCACTTTGATTGCAAGATACAGGGGTGAGAATCGGGTGTCCGGATTTTCTAGGGTCAAACAATCAGGAATTCCAGAATGGTCAGGAATATCAGTAAATCAAATCCCCTCTCTCAGTAATTCCTAAGGAAAGTGGTGTACTTAGTCCTTACTAGGTCCTGCCTGTGCCTGGTAATGGCACGTGTAGAAGCGCTGGATAGTAGTTAACACTGGCCCCAGGGCCGGCTCCAGGCATAAGCAACATAAGTGGTTGCTTAGGGCCCCCGGTGGCTAGGGGGCCCCATACCCAATGATTATTATTATATATAATTTCTTTAGAACTCAGTCAGGGTCTCAACTTACCGTTGAGAGTTAGAATAGTAGAATACACAAGGTGCAAGTTCGAAATATGGTTGTGCATCAGCAGTTTTTCTCTTGTTTTAGCCATGTCAGCTAACAATTTTTAGATTGGTAAATTAGTCTAGCCAGTTATCTAAACTTGTAGTAATCATGGCCGAATACTGACCGGGCACGTGCCCAGGGGCCCTGACCCCCATTGATTTTGTTAGTCACTCTCACTCAGATATCATTAACATGGCATAAGTCATGGCAAAATGTGTAGAATTGTAGGAAATTAGCCTTAAAACTGCAAATACATATCTTTGCCCCATGGCATAATGAGTAGAATTGCATGAAATGTGCTATAAAATTTCAACATTTTCTCTCCGACCCATGGCAAAATGTGTAGAACTGCAGAAAACTGCAATATTTTCTCTAAGCCCCAATGGCAAAATGTGTACAATTTCAGGAAATTAACTTTAATACATATTTTTTATATCTCCACCCTTAAGAGGCGGGTCAAACATTTTCTGGGCCTGCTTGGCGTGGGGACCCATCAACCAAATCTCGGCTAGAGCACCCAAAAGGCTAGAGCCGGCCCTGACTGGCCCTAATCTATCAGTCATTGGACTTGCACTTAAACAGTGGCGTTTGTAAAACACAAAGACCTTTCCAATCCATCGTCATGAATAATGCAGAGTAGACATGAGCAGGGTAACTCCATTTGTGGTTTCTCACAAGATGACAACATTTAGTGCTAAAGGTACAAAAGACCTGCAGGTTTAATTAAACCGACATATTAGGCCAAGCTTAATATGGGCATTTTAAGTGCTACAGCTCCTCTGGCTTGCAGTAGCTTCATATTGATACACATCTTTGTTCGATGTGTATGATTAAATGAGATTCTGATTTTCATTCATTATACATATTTGTAACATTTGTAACCTGTTCATGTGAAAATAATTAAGAGGTTGTGCCTCCCTATTAAGAGGTTGTGCAGCATTAGGCCCATGACAACTAGCCTGGGTACCAGTCTTTTTAAATTTTTTTTTTTTTTTTTTTTTTTTTTTTTGTCATTTAGCAGACGCTCTTATCCAGAGCGACTTACAGGAGCAATTAGGGTTAAGTGCCTTGCTCAAGGGCACATCGACAGATTTTTCACCTAGTCGGCTCGGGGATTAGAACCAGCAACCTTTCGGTTACTGGCACAACGCTCTTACCCACTAAGCTACCTGCCGCCCTAAATAAATATCATTCCACTCCTGTCATTTGCCAAAGACATGAGTGGCAAGGAGTGGAATATTAGCTAAAAAGACTGGTACGCAGACTACATGACAACCACTTCAATCAAAAACAAATATGAGCACATGGTACATGTAGCTACACATACAGTGGGGAAAAAAAGTATTTAGTCAGCCACCAATTGTGCAAGTTCTCCCACTTAAAAAGATGAGAGAGGCCTGTAATTTTCATCATAGGTACACGTCAACTATGACAGACAAATTGAGAAAAAAAAATCCAGAAAATCACATTGTAGGATTTTTAATGAATTTATTTGCAAATTATGGTGGAAAATAAGTATTTGGTCACCTACAAACAAGCAAGATTTCTGGCTCTCACAGACCTGTAACTTCTTCTTTAAGAGGCTCCTCTATCCTCCACTCGTTACCTGTATTAATGACACCTGTTTGAACTTGTTATCAGTATAAAAGACACCTGTCCACAACATCAAACAGTCACACTCCAAACTCCACTATGGCCAAGACCAAAGAGCTGTCAAAGAAACAGAATTGTAGACCTGCACCAGGCTGGGAAGACTGAATCTGCAATAAGTAAGCAGCTTGGTTTGAAGAAATCAACTGTGGGAGCAATTATTAGGAAATGGAAGACATACAAGACCACTGATAATCTCCCTCGATCTGGGGCTCCACGCAAGATCTCACCCCGTGGGGTCAAAATGATCACAAAAACGGTGAGCAAAAATCCCAGAACCACACGGGGGGACCTAGTGAATGACCTGCAGAGAGCTGGGACCAAAGTAACAAAGCCTACCATCAGTAACACACTACGCCGCCAGGGACTCAAATCCTGCAGTGCAAGACGAGTCCCCTTGCTTAAGCCAGTACATGTCCAGGCCCGTCTGAAGTTTGCTAGAGTGCATTTGGATGATCCAGAAGAGGATTGGGAGAATGTCATATGGTCAGATGAAACCAAAATAGAACTTTTTGGTAAAAACTCAACTCGTCGTGTTTGGAGGACAAAGAATGCTGAGTTGCATCCAAAGAACACCATACCTACTCTGAAGCATGGGGGTGGAAACATCATGCTTTGGGGCTGTTTTTCTGCAAAGGGACCAGGACGACTGATCCGTGTAAAGGAAAGAATGAATGGGGCCATGTATCGTGAGATTTTGAGTGAAAACCTCCTTCCATCAGCAAGGGCATTGAAGATGAAACGTGGCTGGGTCTTTCAGCATGACAATGATCCCAAACACACCGCCCAGGCAACGAAGGAGTGGCTTCGTAAGAAGCATTTCAAGGTCCTGGAGTGGCCTAGCCAGTCTCCAGATCTCAACCCCATAGAAAATCTTTGGAGGGAGTTGAAAGTCTGTGTTGCCCAGCGACAGCCCCAAAACATCACTGCTCTAGAGGAGATCTGCATGGAGGAATGGGCCAAAATACCAGCAACAGTGTGTGAAAACCTTGTGAAGACTTACAGAAAACGTTTGACCTGTGTCATTGCCAACAAAGGGTATTTAACAAAGTATTGAGAAACTTTTGTTATTGACCAAATACTTATTTTCCACCATAATTTGCAAATAAATTCATTAGAAATCCTACAATGTGATTTTCTGGAGAAAAAAAATCACATTTTGTCTGTCATAGTTGACGTGTACCTATGATGAAAATTACAGGCCTCTCTCATCTTTTTAAGTGGGAGAACTTGCACAATTGGTGGCTGACTAAATACTTTTTTTCCCCCACTGTATGTTTATGATTATGAAAAGTAATATGAGACATGATCAAAAATACTGATAGCTAGCTTGTGGAGCGAGAAATGTGTTGCTGATTCATTCAACCGCAAGAGATTCACATCAGATATTGATCCAATCATGATTGTGACTGACATTCTGAAACAATGTAAAATGTCTTAACTACACAGTGTAATATATATTACTATTCTAGACATTAATCAGAGCTAATAACCCAATCCCATGGAAGTGTTAATATATGAACTGTGAGAAAATGTTTACAAAGCGTGAACTAGAAGAAATGGTAACGTGATGAAATCACACCCAATAGTGATCCAATTAATTTTTCACAGAGGAAAAAAAAAGTGACCAAGGGGAAAATACAGGGTCTTTGAGGCTTTACAAATAGTAGTACATCTTTATTAATATATTTTCATAAAACAATTTGAGACAGTATCAAAAATTCAGTAAAAACATTAGATTTGTTTTCTCAACCATTTTTCCTTATGGTGATATCAGATATGAAACGTACATTATTCACTTGTCTTCCTCCCCCAACGTATTCTTTACAGGATGCAATATTTTCAGTGATGGGAAAGTCAACTTTTCTTTTGCCCCCTTGTCCCCTTAAAACTATTTATTTATTTTTATGACAGTGTGATCATAAATCTAGACAAACAATTTAAAATAAAATTATTTCCCCCCCCACTAGCATAACTCTACTGATAAAACACATTAACGTGATGAGATCTTCAGTTTCACAGGCACACCATTATGTACATACACAAGTCTCACAACTGATGACTGAGAGACTAACGACACAGTGCAGCAGCATAGAGGCAGAGAGCACTGATATTGCAGAACTGTACGTTCCCCCTCACTTTTCTTATTTCATTTACTTAAGGTTATTTTCTCATTGTGATAAAATCTCTTCTGCAACAGACCTGGTCCAAGGGAGACGTACGTCAACACCAACAAACAGTTGATCAATCTAGTAGCCTAATTCTTTCCTTCCATCAGTTCACGCTGCTGCCTTGTTACAGCATCTCATTGACCCAGCATTATGGTGGAAAAAACAGGAATGCTTTGCTTTATCACTACCTTGGCAACCCTGGAATAGTACAGTGCCTTCAGAAAGTATTCATACCCTTATTCCACATTTTGTTGTTACAATTGAAAAATGTATTAAATATAAAAATGCTCACACATCTACACACAATAAGCCATAATGACAAAAGTGAAAACTTGTTTTTAGACATTTCTGCAAATTTATTGAAAATGAAATACAGAAATCTCATTTACATAAGTATTCACACCCCTGAGTCAATAGATGTTAGAATCACTTTTGGCAGAGATTACAGCTGTGAGTCTTTCTGGGTAAGTTTCTAAGAGCCTTGTACTCAGGACATAAAGTACAATTTCTTTGCCACATTTTTTGCAGTTTTACTGTAGTGCACATTTTTACTCCGGAACTTAATTAGGGTTGCCATAACAGAGGGGTTGAATACTTATTGACTCAAGACATTTTAGCTTTTCATTTTTTATTAAATTCTAAAAAAACAAAATTCCACTTTCACATTATAGGGTATTGTGTGTAAGCCAGTGACACAAACTCTAAATGTAATCAATTTTAAATTCAGGCTGTAACACAACAAAAATTGGGAAAAAGTCAAGGGGTGTGAATACTTTCTAAAGGCACCTTCAGGGGCGAGATCAGCGGCAAGTTAATACACCGATTATGATGTCGTTATTACTCCTGTTTTGTAATCCCCTTACATTAAGAACAAGTGTGGTCACTCACTATCAGTCTATGATTTACTTGTTGATCAAGTACAGTACCTGTATAGCAGAGAATATTTCAGTCACATTGTGTAAAAAAAATAAAAATAAAATAGAATCCTTTTTAGGCTACCAGTTAGAATGTTCCATTCTGCCAGACACAAAGGGCTAGTTTTATTAGGCATCTACACCAGTGCATGTTTTACACCTGTTATTTTAAAGAGGGGATAAAACATACAAGGAAAAACAAAGAGGAGAATATCAATGTAAGGTTATGTAAATAAACAATGGTTTCATGTTTTTAGTTTGACTTTTTGTCTTAGACGACCTTCTAAAAATAACAGGTGCAAAATCTAGTACATTAACCCAAAGACAGATAAGTCATATACTGTAATTGGTATAAAGATTAACTTTGAGAGCCTGTTGTCTGTTGTCATTTGCTCCAAGGCCTCTGCAGCCTACAGTCTCTCTCGCTTTTGCATTATTTTCTATACAATAGAAACAGTACATCTTCAAAGATAAAAATGATTATTCTTGGCAAGAACAGATTTTTAAAAAAAAAATATTACGCAAGAGTCGAAAGCATAACTATGAAGGACAACAGAAGAAAGAGAGCTGGAGTTTACAAACAGTCTCTGTCCAGTTTTCCTGTGCCAGTATTAGACTTATACAGTACGTTATCCATAGTGGTCACTTATACAGGCATGGTTGTCTACTCAGTCTATGTCAAAGCCATCCCACTGTACAGTGTGTGTAAAATTTCGCCGTAAATTGTTTTCAAACAAACAACTGTCACCACGGCACCCCTCCTCCATCCCAAAGCCAAGGCTCCTGTAAGCATTAGGGAGGCACGTAGGGAGGTGGTGACCTGTATGATGTCATGTTCTTGGGGCGGGACCCTTTCCCCTCGATGGGGACAGTGAAGGGTGGCGGGGGCTGATAGGGGGGTGCGTTGGGGTCATCATCATCATCATCATGGTAGATGGAGTACTCCTCCATCAGGAGATCCTGGTTGAGCAGGGTGCTGTGAGGGCCAGCCATGTTGGGGTACTCCGGAGGGGGCATGGGCGGCTTCTCCTCATGCAGGATGAGGGGGATACTGGAGGACGGGGGGGACTTGGAGTCGTCCAGCTCGTCTGCAAAGATGATGGGCACGCCTTTCTTGATGAAGGTGGCCTGCTCCTCAATGCTCATCTTGCCCTTGCGCTTCTTGCGGTAGCAGACCATGGCGATGACGCCGGCGATCAGCAGTAGTGCCGCCACTACCACAGCCGGGATGACTGTGTGCAGGTAAACATCGTCACTGGTGCTACGACCAGTACCAGGGGAAGGAGTGGCTGGAGGGGGAACAGGGATGATCACCTCTCCTGGGGGCACAAACGTGTAGGTCTGGCATTTGTTGGTGCCGCGGACGGAGATGTTGATGGGTTTGAAGTCTGGCTCCATGGCATTGGAGAAGGCCCGAGTGGGCCTGCCCTGGGGGTCGGATATCTTTCTGCTGAGGACGGTGATTTGGTCTTTGGGACAGGGGCTCTGCTGGAGGCTGTTGTTGGTCCACTCCACCACAATGGAGCCCTTGGTGATGCTCCGCAGGGTCACCGTGCTGGTGTTCCGGTCGCCCAGTGCATACGCCAGCTTCTTAGTCAGGAGGATCTTCTTGTGGACGTTGTTGGTCAGTGTCTTGGGTTCGCCATGGAAACGGGCGGCGAAAACAACGGAGGGCTTGTCGGTGGCCGACCAACGGTTGACATGGACCTCAAAGGCATCTATGGTGCTCATGCCTGCCTTGTCGGTGGCCAGCATGAAGTACTCGTGTTTGCCCACATGTTCTTTCTCAGGGAGACCGTACAGGAGCTGGATGGTGCTGTTAAACTGTATCCAAGAGGTCTCACTCACCACTTCGTTGTGGTTCTTTCTCAGAGTCAGACGCAGCTTGTCCGTGGTGCCATCCTCTTTGTCAAAGAAGGTATCTGGAGGAATCTTCACCTCAAAGTAGGTCCCGACCCAGGCATTCACCTCATCGATGGGGTTGCGTAGCTGGGGCTTCTCGTTGTTGTAGTCAGGAACAGCAGACAGAGGGGTGGTGCGTCTGGGTGGCTTAGCCATGGTGGTCTTAGGTTCTCTGGGCACTGGAGTGGAGGTTTTGGGCTTCTTGGTTTTCTTGGTGGTGGAGGTCTTTGGCTTTCTAGTGGTGCTTGGTGGGGTGGGAAGAGCAGTAGCCTCTGGAATAGCAGGCCGGGTCATAGTAGGCTGGATGGGGATGTTACTGGTGGTGCCCAGGACCCTAGTAGGCTGAGGAGCCCCAATAGTAGGAGTGTGGGCTATCTGATCTCTCAGCCTGATAGTGGGCATCACCGGCAGGGGCAAGGGGCCACGGACAGGGGGGGCAGAGCTGTCAGTGGCTGGGGAGATGGAAGGGGATGTGGGGGTGGGAACAATGCGAGTAGGGGGCTCAGGGTAAGTGGTTGGGGGGAGCAGGGAGGGTACAGGGGTGGGGGTGTTTCCCAGCTGCCTCCTGACCCGTTTCACCACGTGGGGCTTCTTGTTGACGATGTGCCAGCCCACCACTGGGTAGCCTAAATTGGACGACATGGACCCGTCCTTGGCAGGTGATTGGACGCTGTTGATGTTCGGAATGTTGGACTGGTCCAGTGCGCAGCCCAGCTTCCATGACAACAGGGCCCCATTCTCCACCACCTTCTTGGCATTTCCGGGCCCGGCCATGAAGGCGGACATGTCGAACAGGCGGTTGTTGATGACAGGGACCACCCTCATGTGCTCCAGGGGGACACCGGAAAACTTATTCATGCTGGCCAGCAGGCCTACCCTCTGATGGGCGTCCATCTTGGTGAGGTCAGCATCCAGGATGATGGTGAGGACAGTGACGGGCTCCTCGCTGCCGCAGGTGAAGGGCTGGAGGTTGTTGGCCTCGGCCTGGAGAGCCAACAGGGCCGGCTCAGTGTCGGCCCGCTCCTCTGGGTGCACCTCAATAGAGAAGACCTCCAGGCCATGGCCACTGTTTATCTCAGAGCCAGAGAGGGAGATATGGTGGACACCTCTGTCCTGCTCCAGGGCCAGCCCTCGTAGGATGCAGCTCCCTGTGGCCCAGTACAGCCAGGAGGGTAAGCTTTCCTTTCCCACCTCAGTTAACTGCAATAGGAGAGAAGAAGAAAGGTTTAGAGATACGGAAACGTTATGGCTCATAGATCAAAACTCTGAAAGGACAGGGTGTTTCACACAAGAGGCTGATCCTGCCAATAAAAACCTATCCAACTGTACAGTAATCTTAAGGGTATTATGATGAAAGGGTTTATCAGACAGACCTGATGTGGAAAACTCAGTCTCACATTTTTCATTGACTCATTGTGTCTGTACTGCGGTCTCTACCGACCCTTGTCGAAGTGAGCAGGAAGCTCGGCTCCCAGTGAGCCCCTATTCACAAAATGACAGCAGCCTGAGTCATCAGCCCTTCATTTAGACACATTATGATTTGTCAGGATATTATTCCCAATAATACAAGGAGCCAATAATAATAATACTCTTCTCATTCATAAACTCCTCGTGGAACAAATTGCACAACAATCAACTTAAAATCAGCAGTAAATCAGTGAGAGAACGCACTGAGAGGAATTAATATGACGCATATCCATTCCATACATAGCACTGCAAATATGTGGATATTTGGCTAGCTCTTCAGAAGCCTAAGACTGAAACAAATTGCTGCAACAGAATGATCTAGACTAGAGTATGTTTAATACCCAATATAAATAATTGCAGAAGGGTTCAAAATGGCCATACGGGCTTGGGGAGGTAGAACTGCGAATAGGAAATAGAAAAGAATGAAAAGTTGGGGTTATGTAAAGTTAAGCCTATTGAGCAGGACTACAATGCTGCCCAAAAAGGCTTTGTTTCCACCATTCTCCATCCACACAGATTGAAGGCAATTTTCTGCTCAGCTGTAATAGCTGTTCCCAGTTCCAAAGAGAATTTGAGAGATGACTTTTGTGCAAGGTAACCTCCTCACATTGTTATTTCAGCATAGACAGGAAGACTGGAAGAGGTACACTATTGTGATCAAGCCGTTGAGCACAAAATATTACAGAAATGAGGTAGAGGAACATACAGAGTGACATGTTGAATGTTATACACTGAGTGTACAAAACATTAAGAACCCCTTCCCAATATTGAGTTACACCCCCTTTTGCCCTCAGAACAGTCTCAATTCATCGGGGCATGGACTCTACAATGTGTCGAAAGCATTCCACAGGGATGCTGGCCCATATTGACTCCAATGCTTCCCACAGTCAAGTTGGCTGGATGTCCTTTGGGTGGTGGACCATTCTTGATACACACGGGAAACTGTTGAGCATGAAAAACCTAACAGCGTTGAAGTTCTTGACCCACTCAAACCGGTGCACCTGGCACCTACTACCATGCCCTGTTCAAAGGCATATTTTGTCTTGCCCATTCACCCTCTGAATGGCACACATACACAATCCATGTCTCAATTGTCTCAAGGCTTAAAAATCCTTCTTTAACCTGTCTCCTTCCCCGTCATCTATAATGATTGAAGTGGATTTAACAAGTGACATCAATAAGGGATCATAGCTTTCACCTGGATTCGCCTGGTCTGTCTATGTCATGGAAAGAGCAGGTGTTCCTAATGTTTTGTACACTCTGTGTATAACTAGGGTTGCAAAATTCCAGGAACTTTCAATAAATTCCCTGTTTTTTTCCCAGAAATCCTGGTTGGAGGATTTCCTGCTTATTCCCTCCTCATTCCGGGAATTCTCCAACCAGGATTTCTGGAAAACCAGGGGAATTTAATAAAAAAAAGTTATAGGAATTTTGCAACCCTACATATAACCTATAAACTGGCATATTACATCATATAAAAGGAAATCAATAAACATCTGAGCAGCTTAACATCATCATAAAGTTAAATTGGATAAAATGTATTCAATGGCACGATCTCATCAGTGTGTTGTTATGTAACACACACATTTCAATACATCATATAAAAAAGCACTTTTTGTCTACTGATGCATTAAGGACGCCATAGTTTTCATTGAAATACAGCCGCACACAAAAAGGTAAGTTCTAGAGAGCCCTGTTCAATCAAAACCAATAACCAGGTTTCCTAATGTTGGTAAAAGACAAAAACTTCACTCCTTCAGCACAGAGAGGTTGCTTCGATTGAGTAAGGGTCATATAGTGGATGATTACCAACTGCATATTCCTCGGTTAACCCAGAACTAAAACTGATTCAGTCCCGCCAGATTCTTCGGGTCACACACAGAGATCCTTACTGCATGATACTACTATTCTATCAGGATTAAGATATTTCAACTGTAGGGCTGACCCCATTTAGTCGACTGGTCGATAGGCTGTTGGTCGACCGAGATTTTTTTAGTCGAGCAGTTGCAAATATATAACAATTATTTGAGTGGACTAATCCATTGCCTGCTCACCAATAGTACATATACCATTAATTAGGATACCATAATTTCTAATCTACAATGTTTGTTTGGTACGGTAATTTTTGTTAATGCATTCAATATATTATTACAGTCTTACCGTTGTCATTGTAGGAGTGGACACGTTGTTTGCAGAGTGCACAACCTAGGCTACACTTGTGAGAAAGTTTTGGTTTATTTCATTCCATTTATGGAGTTGTCAATTTATGAATTGTCTTTTGTTTGGAGCTCTCCTGTTAAATGTTGAGTAAGGACACGCACCTGATTACACATAGAAGTAGGCCAAGGCTACCTCACCTGCGTGCAAATGTAGGTCTATAAATGTGCCCATTTGAGGATCTGATACTATTTCTGATCGTCTTAACTCACCATCACTGTGGAGCTTCAAAGTAATTTCTTCTTCGCCTCAAAACAGCAAGTAAACAAAGTCTGTTTTTAAATCCATTGAGAATGATAATAGTTCCTCAACGTAGCCGGTGGAAACGTCACAAAATAGGCCTACCTGATTACTTCTTATGCATATAGCCTACAGCTGTGTCGGTCTGTCTGGAGCTCACTGGCTCCGGGAAACTCTGAGGGCCCAGAATATTTTATACAATGTTGCAAGTTTGCTAGCACAAGCTTTGGGCAGGACCAAGTTAATAGTTGATACAATGTTTCAAGTTCCTTGCAGACAGGCCATGCGTAGCCAACGTGATTTATAGGATATTTATTTTTTAAATCCGGATATTTTCTACCTGGGGGCTGCAATGTTTTTATTTGTTGGCTTATGTAGGCTCTTTTTACATATTGGCAATGGCAATATAAGTTACTTTTAGATTTGCTGGTGTAGCCTATTACCGGCAACTTCAGGAGCGTAACGGGCAGAATCTGCGAAGGCCAGCAGCAGCGGGAGGAGGAGGAAGAGGGTCAGGTCAAATTCTGGTTAGGCTATCTTGATCTCTGGCTCCCTCTTTAGTAATTTGTGTGTCTTCATTTTTAATCGCAGTGTTTAAAGCATCAAACATAGGGTGTGTGTATATATGGAAAAATACACGTCTTAAAATTTCAACCAATCGATTGGTCGAAAGAACAGACGACTCTCGGGTCGACCAAGCTTTTTAAAAGTTGGGGACAGCCCTATACAACTGTATTATTACTAGGCTACATGAGGAGTCGGCAACCTTTCTCATGTGGAATGCCAATTTATCTTACCATTTCTACCGATCTGCATGCCAGTTATGGTTTTCATACACACATTTTCGTGAAACAATTTAATTTATAATAACGTCTTCATATCTCAAAATCATTGTCATGTGGTTAATCAAAATTCTATCCAAATCTATATGAAAATGATAAACCGAAAAAGTAACTTATTTTGCCAATTATGTAAAAATAGCCTACATAAAGCCAACAAATAAAAACATTGCAGCCTGCAGGTAGAAAATATCCTGATAAAAATAAATATCCTATAAAATCACATTTGCAGACAGGCCATGTGTAGCCACAAACTTTAAACATTGTATCAACTATTAACTTGGGTCCGGCCCAAAGCTTGCGCTAGCGAACTCGCAACATTGCATAAAATATTCTGGGCCCTCAGAGTTTCCCGCACCAGTGAGCTCGGGACAGACAACTGTAGGCTATCTATTTGCGCAAGAAGCAGTGCTTCTTATCCTATTACTATCAGTGTTCATCTGGACATTACAGCTGTGGTTTGATTATCACCATTAGATCCTCCACCAGTATGTGGGGAGGGTCACGATATTTAAATCAGCAGGAACGTCCTAGTTATGACAGTGCTTACCTTAACATTGCAACTGCCATTCGTCGCCCTAGGCGGAATCCTCAACTGGAACCCCTGGCCCACCACTGCTGAAGAGTCTGGGATGCCTGCAGGGGCCACCTCTGTGACTGCAGCCAGGGATTCTGGGATGCCCGTGGGAGGTCCCTCTGTGGCTACAGAGGCTGCAGCCTGCAGATCAGAGAGGACAGAGGAGTGCATGGAGGCTTCCAGGTCCACCGGCAACATCTCCCCCAGGCCCTCCCCAGGCACACTTCCCTGGACCAGGGCCACTAGTAGCCCCAGCACCAGGGGGATAGTCCTGCCTGGGGGAGGCCTGGTTCTCCCCACACCTCCACAGTCCCAGCATCTCTGTTTACAGTGCATAGTGATAGGCCTATGTGCTCCCCGCCTCCTCCTTAGAACGACTTCAGGGCCACATGCACTGGAAGTCAGTGATGGAACGATGGTGGTGGGTTGGTTCCTCTGGATGTTTGTCTTTGTTGATAATCAATTAGGTTTTATTTTGTGTTTCCTTTGTCGTCTTCCTCTGTTATCCATGAAGAGAGTCTGAGGCAGGTAGTTAGTCAGCCATGTTAGTCAGCCACTGCAAACAAAGAGACAACCCGTGTAAGAATCTGATATCGTTTTTTAAATTAATAAACTCATCAAGCATTATTTGCCTCCACAAAAGACCTCATGCTTGTGCGAGCGAGACCATTTTTCAATACTGTATAATAACGAAGAAAATTCTCTGCACACATTCTGGGTTGGGTTTTACAAAATATTGAGCGCAAAATAGTTTTAACCAACAATATTTAAATGCAATGGTCCATGAAGTGGGCAAACCTAACAAATGACAACAAAACGACTGGGGCAAAACTGAGTGCTAATACATATTTTACATTCCCAGGATAGAGACAAAAGTTTGTTTTTTTGCTTTTATCAGAGCAGTTATGAACTAGCAATCTAGTGGGAGGCCTGACTAAATGAACAAGCAGAATCTAAAAACAGGCTTTGATACAGGAGACCAAGCATGAAGTAGTATTCCGATACAGGCTGTGCCATAATTATTTGCTAAGAGGGTATGTTGATCTCCCACTGATCTCCTCTTTGCATGTCAGAATAGCAGTTCTCGTGAGATGGCAGACAGAGTCAAAGGTTGTTTGTCTTGGTTGTAAGTTTTAATTAGGTGCCCTAGGGGTGGGAATTAGAGCCTCCACTGTGCTGACCCAGCCAACCCCAATCCTGTAGCGCTGAGAGACGGGCAGCCCAGGGTCAGCCAATCGCCTGGAATCCTAATGCCAAGCAAACATAGGCTGTGACGTCAGCTCATCAGGACTAAAACAGACCATCTTTCGCAGCAGAATTCGAATGGAAATGAGCATTTATATGGCCTAAACGGGAAAATTACTCTTTACAACACTGACAGCAGTTATTGCATGGTTGTACTGTTCCTATAGATCTCATTTTCTCCAATCTAATCAGTTGTGTTCAGCGTGAACTTATTCAGAGGGATCTTTAAAAGCCTGTCCTTACACCACCTTTTGGAAAAGCCAATTAAAAGAGAATGAGAAAGTTCAGCACCACAGACAAGCATAGCTTTGATTCCCCTTTGGTCTGTCTGACACTCCAATATTCATTCTACCTTCATCAAACCCCAAAGGCAACTGATAAGGCTTACCATACAAATGCATCTAAGCATTTTCTCTCCCCTTTTAAAACACCTGCCAACATCATTCAGCCTTTAAAGAAACTCAAAGAGAGAAGGGAGGGTCAGGATCCCTGGTCTGTTCACTCTGCGCCGCCGGCCTGGCCAACGCTGCTGAGGCCAAACCCTGTCATCACATTGCTTTCGCTATCAGACGCGATCGATGGCAGAACCTCAACTTAGATGCAAAGTCAGCAAATCGTCTAAAGTTAGGGCTAAGTGTTTTCCAAGGGAGCCTTCACTCATAGTGATTCAGTGAGTGTACAGTCAAAGATTAGAGTTGATTGTTTGAGTGGGGAATGAAAAGTTGAATGTTTTTAGGCCTATTCATTCAATATTTCAGACTTTATTTTACCCCTTTTTTCTCCCAATTTCAATTACGATCTTGTCTCATCGCTGCAACTCTCCAACGGGCTCGGGAGAGGTGAAGGTCGAGTCATGCGTCCTCCGAAACATTACGCTCCTTAACACCCGCCCGCTTAACCCGGAAGCCAGCTGCACCAATGTGTCGGAGGAAACACAGTTCAACTGACGACCGAAGTCAGCCTGCAGGCGCCCGTCCTGCCAAAAGGAGTCACTAGAGCGCGATGAGCCAAGTAAAGCCCCCCCGGCCAAACCCTCCCCTAACCCAGACGACGCTGAGCCAATTGTGCGCCACCCTATGGGACTCCCGGTCACGGCCGTTTGTGCCTTAGACCGCTGAGCCACTCGGGAGGCCCTATATTTCAGACTTTTAAATGTCAGTTATGGCCCATTTATTTATATACTTTATACATTTTAAAGAGATGGATATCTCTACAGAAGTAGGTAGAGATGGATATCTTTACAGAAGTAGGTAGAGATGGATATCTTTACAGAAGTAGGTACAGTGAGGGAAAAAAGTATTTGATCCCCTGCTGATTTTGTAAGTTGGCCCACTGACAAAGACATGATCAGTCTATAATTTTAATGGTAGGTTTATTTGAACAGTGAGAGAGAATAACAACAAAAATATCCAGAAAAACGCATGTAAAAAATAAATAAAATGCATTTTAATGAGGGAAATAAGTATTTGACCTCTCTACAAAACATTACTTAGTACTTGGTGGAAAAACCCTTGTTGGCAATCACAGAGGTCAGACGTTTCTTGTAGTTGGCCACCAGGTTTGCACACATCTCAGGAGGGATTTTGTTCCACTCCTCTTTGCAGATCTTCTCCAAGTCATTAAGGTTTAGAGCCTGACGTTTGGCAACTCGAACCTTCAGCTCCCTCCACATATTTTCTATGGGATTAAGGTCTGGAGACTGGCTAGGCCACTCCAGGACCTTAATGTGCTTCTTCTTGAGCCACTCCTTTGTTGCCTTGGCCGTGTGTTTTGAGTCATTGTCATGCTGGAATACCCATCCACGACCCATTTTCAATGCCCTGGCTGAGGGAAGGAGGTTCTCACCCAAGATTTGACGGTACATGGTCCCGTCCATCGTCCCTTTGTTGCGGTGAAGTTGTCCTGTCCCCTTAGCAGAAAAACACCCCCAAAGCATAATGTTTCCACCTCCATGTTTGACGGTAGGGATGGTGTTCTTGGGGTCATAGGCAGCATTCCTCCTCCTCCAAACACGGCGAGTTGAGTTGATGCCAAAGAGCTTGATTTTGGTCTCATCTGACCACAACACTTTCACCCAGTTCTCCTCTGAATCATTCAGATGTTCATTGGCAAACTTCAGACGGCCCTGTATATGTGCTTTCTTGAGCAGGGGGACCTTGCGGGCGCTGCAGGATTTCAGTCCTTCACGGCGTAGTGTGTTACCAATTGTTTTCTTGGTGACTATGGTCCCAGCTGCCTTGAGATCATTGACAAGATCCTCCCGTGTAGTTCTGGGCTGATTCCTCACCGTTCTCATGATCATTGCAACTCCACAAGGTGAGATCTTGCATGGATCCCCAGGCCGAGGGAGATTGACAGGTCTTTTGTGTTTCTTCCATTTGCGAATAATCGCACCAACTGTTGTCACCTTCTCACCAAGCTGCTTGGCGATGGTCTTGTAGCCCATTCCAGCCTTGTGTAGGTCTACAATCTTGTCCCTGACATCCTTGGAGAGCTCTTTGGTCTTGGCCATGGTGGAGAGTTTGAAATCTGATTGATTGATTGCTTCTGTGGACAGGTGTCTTTTATACAGGTAACAAGCTGAGATTAGGAGCACTCCCTTTAAGAGTGTGCTCCTAATCTCAGCTCGTTACCTGTATAAAAGACACCTGGGAGCCAGAAATCTTTCTGATTGAGAGGGGGTCAAATACTTATTTCCCTCCTTAAAATGCAAATCAATTTATAACATTTTTGACATGCGTTTTTTAGGATTTTTTTGTTGTTATTCTGTCTCTCACTGTTCAAATAAACCTACCATTAAAATTATAGACTGATCATTTCTTTGTCAGTGGGCAAACGTACAAAATCAGCAGGGGATCAAATACTTTTTTCCCCTCACTGTAGACCATTGCCAACAGAAAGCACTGCCGTTTTTGCCATAGAAGGAGATTGTTATGACTAGATCACCAGCTGGGTAAGAGAGAATGTTCCATTAAGCCCCATCCACAGGGTTCCTTCGCTCGGCACTATCCTGCATATAATCTGCAGTGCTGGATGCAGACACACACGCCACCATCTCAAATGCATGGCTTATTCAAAAATATACCGCTGCAAGGGCAGCTACACATTTCCCAATTGTTGATGTAGCCAAATTTGAAGCAATTGTACAATTGGCAAATTCTTAAATCCCTCTTAGACTGAGTTGTCAGTCATCTACTTTTCAACTTGAGAAGATTTTTAACCATTTGTTTGACCAGTAGATGGCTCTTTGGTGTTTTTTAGGTCCACTACCCACCCTTTCTGAAGCTGTAAACCATGACAGCTGTAGCTTAATACTCTGAACTAGTTAGTCATCCTCGTTTCACCTAAGACCAGAGTCTGATCTGATT
>NW_028162756.1:140000-161000 GCF_964263955.1 Coregonus lavaretus | reverse complement strand
GCAAATTCAGCCAGCAGATCACAATCCAGAGGGTGCTTTTGGTACAAACCACTCATTTGCATTGCCTTTCTCAGTTTGTTGTCACATGACTGGTTCATTGGTCTGGAAAACATTTGGTATCCAGATTAGAATCAATAAAATACATCCATGTTCACTTATATACTTATGTGTAGTAGTTGTTTATGAGATTATTTATATTTACTTACGGTTGGTACAAGGCAGACTTGTCATCCTCCGTGTTGTTGTCTGATTCAGCATCTGCATCTTCAGTTGGTGTCAACACATGAGCCACTTCCACTTGGCTGAAATATCATACAGATAAACAAAAACAATTATATTATATTACAATCAAACATAATTGGACAACAGTTATAATGAGTTGAAATATGATGTAACTTGCATATATATTATTTTATCAGTGTAAGAAATAGCTTACACAGGTGCTTGTTTGACTTCTGGCTTGTTCTTAACAATATGACCCGTTTCTTCAAGCTTCTGGATCAGGAGTTGGAGTCTGTCTTGTTGTATAACAATACAGCTCAGTAAGCTGTAGTCAAAGATCCTGCCTTTGCAAAGATGCTCTATCATGGAATCTCGGGCAGCGGCGACTTCTTGAACAATCTCTTGTTTTGTTTTTAACTTCATGCACACTCTGCTGAGGTGTCGAGAGAGGGTGTCCTGGTTCTTCAAGCAAAATCTGCAGACAAGAGGGATCCTTCTTTGTTTTCTGTAAGACAGTAAATGCACAGTAAGTACATGTAATGAAGTTACTAGCAGTATGTCAATACTTACACACCTATTATTACTGGTGCTAGCAGAGCTACTGCTAACATTAATAACAGCAACGTTACTGTGGTTTAATTGTGTTTCTGGCCTCAAAGCTTCTAATGCTCTCACACAAAAGCACCTCAAATTTAGGTCATGCTTCATTTTGGGCATACTACTAACATTAATAACAGCAACATACTAACAGTAATATACATGGAATAATTATAGAGGTACATTACCTTGAACCAGTTGCATTTGCAGATGCCATCTTGCTGAAAAATGAAGGAAGTAATAACACAATCGCGAAGAAATCTCTGCAGAATAAGGAAAAAAGCAATAATCCAAAATATCAGCTCCCAGAAGGAAAGAGTGTTGTCGTTGCTCTCAGTTGAATTCTCTTTTCTGAAGTGGAGTATATACTGTTGCCTTGGTCAGTATATATACACACAATCAGATTGGCCCAACCCCATTCCACAATAAAATATTCCATTCAGGCTAGATTTACGCATACGCAAATGAGATGGCTCATTCAGCTTCACACCTCACAATACCTCTGGAGGTCAGATTTCAACCCTGCAGGGTAAACACCGTGCTTTACATTTAACAGACACTCTTACCCAGTCTGACTTAAAGTTAATGGATGCATATATTTTTTGTGTAATTATTTTTTTCATACCTTCCCCCAGTGGGAATCGAACCCACAACTCTTTCATTGCAAACACCATGCTCTACCAACTGAGCTACATCCATGCCACAATTCAGACTACTGCCCATAATAATTCCTATCTAAACCTTTCGGCTTGTGAAAGGTTTAACAATAAATCTTATGTCAAATTCCATTGTAACTAATTGCCATGGGAAAGCAGTCAAGTCAGCCATCCCATTGATAAATTCATCAAAAACAGTCAAAGGACAGAACATTTTAAATGTATTTCTACAGTAGAGTATCCCTGTTACGAACCCCGTGGCTTTAAACGTCTAGGGTGGATGGACATGAGACCCGTAAGATAATCCATGCAAATTAGGATGATGACATGGAACAGTGAGAACGAAAAACTACGCGACAACCATAAACTACCGTCAAATATAAAATGTTTGTGTGAACACACGGTAAAGGTTTGGGAAAAAGGGCTGAGCAGGAACCAAGAAATGAAACAATAGTGTAAAAAAAACCTAAACTGATATTGCCTGCCTCAAGAACCGCTAAGCTACTGCTAATCATACAAAAGTACAGGGGGTGGTCCGCTCAGGTCTAACTAGTGTGTTTAGACAGATTTCTTCCTACGGGTAATGTACGCCCAAGGGCAGCTAGCTTAAACTCCCCTTTTCCCAGAAACACACACAGTTACCAAACAGAGTGATCAGCAAATTAGTGAGTACACAATACACCACAGTATCCATACTCACATAGGGAAAATAGTCTCTAACAAAGTTACCAAACAGAGTAACCAGCAACTTGGTGAGTAAACAAAAAACAGGACACCACAGTATCCATACGCACATACGGAAAATAGTCTTCTTCTCAACAAACACAACTGACTGTTTTTTATACAATGTGATGTGTGATTGAAAAACCAGAAACAGTTGGTGCAATGCAGAGGAATGTTCACTGATTGGTCCACCTTAGCAATCAGCAGACACCTCAACGACCACCAATCAGGAACATGCAGGACACCTGTTATTAGGGCAGAAGGAGAGGAAACACAAAAAGACACAGGATACCTGTATCCGTAACAATCCCAGTAGTGGACTTTATTAGTTAAAGCCATAGTGTACATTTTTGTAACAGGAATGGAATTGACTGAATGATGAATTGATTTAATGGTAAAAGACTGAATTTGACTGTGAGCTGACAGCAAGGGAGGAGTTGGAGTTGTGTTTTAGTGGGAGGATTGTGTTGTGGAAATAGAATGTATTTGACTAGAGGCTGACAGGCAGAGGAAGGGTGGAGGGAGTGTGTCACACCCTGGCTATGGGACTCTAGTTGTTGAGCCAGGGTGTGTTTGTTCTATGTGGTGTGTTTCTATGTTGGGGGTTCTGGTTTGTTGTTTTCTATGTTTGCCTTAGTGACTCCCAATCAGAGGCAACGGGTGTCAGCTGTTGGCTGGTTGTCTCTGATTGGGAGCCATATTTAACTGTCTGTTTTTCACTTTGTGTTTGGGGTTATTTTTTTTATTTTTTTGTTCCGTGACGGTATATGTTTACCGTTGGACGTTACGAGTCGTTTATTGTTTTGTTCGTGCTTGATTTACAGTTTTTGCCCATTGCTTACACACTAAAACCGAATGCTTAGACCAAAGCCTCAATACCTAAACTTCTTGTAGCATACCTTAAACACAGTGTAACCATAGCTTAAACACAATGTCAACTTTGCACTTTGTTTGTAATTCTGTAACACACTTATTGTGAAACACTACACACGTTTTCTTACATTAGACACGTTGTTCAAAAACGAAATCACCTGTTATCATTGGGAAAACACTCTGTTCAAAATACAAAACACATCTGGCAATTGTATGCACTTACATACACACCTGAAAACACTTGCACAGAAAACAGAACACCAATCAGTCTGAGCCTTAGCACTACAAATGGGCCTCAGGTAAGCCATTTTTAACTTTGCAAGCATGGAGGCAATGAGAGTCAGAGTAAGAGGAGGACAAAGAGAGAGAGGAGTCGGATGAGGAAGAGGACCAGTGCGGAGACGTATATCAGATGACATCAGGGCTACTCTGGTGGACCATGTGATAAATCATGGCCTGTCCATGAGAGAGGCTGGGCAAAGAGTCCACCCTAACCTCAGTCGCTACACAGTAGCATCGATAATAAGGACATTCCGACTGGAGAACAGGTATATCTTCAAGTTTCTACTCCAGACTGTACCTACTGTATGTGTCACATGATTCTGTATCATATTACAGTATTACTGTACTAACTATACTATACAAAAATGGATAGTACTGTGAAGTACTGTATATGTAAAGGAATACCATTGTGATGTTGCAGTACTGTGTACAGTTTGAAAGTACAGTATGTGAAAAATAACCTAACCAATGACATCTTGTGGTGGCATTTTCTACAGAATGGTTGGACGACCTCCTCAAGGTGGAAGGGAACGGCTCTTCACTCAACAACAAGAGCTTGCCATCATTGAAATGGTGCGAGAAAATAATGCAATCCGACTTCGTGAGTTGCAACAACGCATAATTGCAAATGGAAATGAATTCAACAATATCAACTGGGTCAGCATTTCTACACTAAGTCGCATCCTACAGAAACATAACTTCAGAATGAAGCAGCTGTACAGGGTGCCATTTGAGAGGAACAGTGTCAGGGTCAAGGACTTGCGCCATAATTATGTGCAGGTATGTGTCACTTTACTTTACATACTATATATTGTGATGTGGGAATGAGGGTTTATGCTGCCACCTGCCCTGCCTGTAGCTTGTAGTTTTGGTCTAACCCAGCCCCTACTTGTGTGAAAATATAGACATTGTAGTTCCTGTATGTGTTTTCAGTAACAATATTCAATATTTTCTGTTACAGACGGTTCTGGAGTTTGATGTCGCCGAACTGCCGCATTAGTTCATCTACGTGGATGAGGCAGGCTTCAATCTGGCCAAAACCAGGCGTCGGGGCCGTAACGTAGTTGGACAAAGGGCTGTTGTAAATGTCCCTGGGCAGCGTGGGGGAAATATCACCTTGTGTGCTGCAATTAGTGTCGAAGGAGTCCTGCATCATCATGCCACTCTAGCTCCCTACAATACAGGACAGATCATTGCATTTCTAGATGCACTACATGCAGTTGTGCAGGACAGACCACAGCAGCCCAGGTTTGTTGTCATCTGGGATAATGTTAGTTTCCACCGGGCTGCTCTGGTCCGAGATTGGTTCAACAACCATAATCATTTCACAGTTTTATACCTTTCCCCTTACAGCCCCTCTCTAAATGGAATCGAGGAATTCTTTTCAGCGTGGCGGTGGAAAGTATATGATCGGCAACCACATGCCCGCATGACTCTTCTGCAAGCAATGGAAGAGGCATGTGGAGACATTGAGGTGGGATCAATCCAAGGGTGGATTCGGCACACAAGGCGATATTTTCCCAGATGCCTAGCCCGCGAGGACATTGCCTGTGATGTTGACGAGGTCTTGTGGCCAGATCCGAACAGAAGGCGTGATCCATAATCCCCCCCGCCCCCCACCCCACACACGCACACACACACAAAACAAGTATATGTTTTTTCCCCCAATAGCAATTTATCCAGTAATTGTATTGTTTCTTTTACTTTTGTTTGTTGCTAAATTTGATGTTAAGAATTTCTGTAAGAATGTTTTATTTTGTAAACTTTTTTTTTGTAAATACTGTTTGATTACTGCAGAAATTCTACTTTTGAGTTTTACAGAAGACAATGACAATAAAATGACGATAATAATAGAAACACGAAGACTGCAGTGTTTTATATAAATCCCATCAGTGTGTTTCTGTTGATATGAAAGTGTAATTCAAATGTTGCTTGTGTGTATGGTTTTGTTGCAATAATTTCATTTGTAGAAAGGAGTGTTAAGTTTTGATGGCAGTGTTTCATTTTGGCATATATGTGAGTTGTTAATCTCCAAGTGCTATGTCTGATTGGCTTGTGTGTTGAGTTTTGACATAATGAGCCAAATTCTGCAAAAAGTGTGTAAGCAATAGGCAAAAACTGTAAATATTGTAGTACAAAATAGGTGATACATGTTTCATTATGGTACTACATGTAAATACATCCCTGTAAAAGTACTGCAGAAGTAGAGAGAATACTACAGACACAGTGGAATCATTGAACAAAATCTGAAATATATTGATAAAAAAACAATACAGTACTGTAAAACATCAAATGCAGTGTTCCTCAACTTGCTTGCTTGTATTGTAAAAAGCTAAACATAGGAGTGATTACTGTACTTCTCACATTTTCATCAACTCTGTCTTGTGGTTTTGGCCACAGGTTCTCATCTACATCACAATGGATGTTTTCATTAGCCAAACATCTTGGAAAAAACCTTTGGCCATGGCGAATCCAGGCCTGACACTGGTCTGCCGTGATGTCATTGCATGCGTCATCCATGGCCTGGAGAAGAGTGACTTGTTCATGAGGGCGCCTATCATAAACCTTCCATCTCCATGTGAAGAAAAATTCCTCAATCGGGTTAAGGAAAGGAGAGTATGGGGGTAAATACAGGGTGGTAAATTGTGCATGGGCCTGAAACCATGCTTGCATCATATGAGTATGGTGGAACCTGACATTATCCCACATAATGACATAGGTCACGCCACCAGCTCTACAGGCCTGATCGAGCTCATCAAGGAAGGTTACAAGGGGACCATAGAAACGGTGTCTGATAAAGAATGATGATGAAATATTTCATCCATAGATAATGTAGTCTAATTGGTTCATGCTCCACGCTAATTGTGTCATGAACCCTGCGTCCTGAGTCTGTTCCTGCCTGTGTTGCCGTTTTTCTGCTCTGAATCTCCTGTTTCCTGAAGGTTCCTGAACGCACCCTGTCCGGTTGCCGGGCGACGTTGATAGGCGGGTGATCTCTCGATTACCCGCACCTGCTTCTCATCAGCTTCGGCACACCTGGTCCTGATCATCACCCCTTCATAAGCTCTGACCTGACATCCATTCCCTGCCGGATCGTTAGCCATGAACATCATTCTCCCGGGACCTTCACCCAACCCCTGCCTGGTTGTCAGCAGCTGCCGTGCCATCATTGGATCTGCCACTTCACCTCCACCAACTCATCTCCGCCGCCCGCTCCGTCTCCTGGATTACTCTGCATCTTTTTGAATCTGTTACAGTTTTTTACAATCACTTTGGCACTAATTTCAGAACCTTGACGTCATTTTTCAAAACTCTAGACTCAAAACTCACAACCAATGATCAAAATGCACATTTTTCAAAACTCTAACACTTTTTTCAATTGCTTGGATACAATACACATAAAACTAAGATCATTTGTTCATTTAACAAAAGTCACCTGTTCAATATGACACAACATAACATCAAAGTACTACTATTTCAAAAGGCAATTCACACATTACATTTCAGATGAGTGTCTACTCATTTCATTACAATTATCCAACTATCAATTGATACAACTGCTCAAAATGATAAGTAACTGTTGCATTACTCTTAATGCATAGTTGTATGGAAACAGACAAACAATATTCCATGTTTAGATCATGAAAGTTTCAAAGTAACGAGATTCATTGTCACCAATTAGCGTGGAGCATGAACCAATTAGACTACATTATCTATGGATGTAATATTTCATCATCATTCTTTATCAGACACCGTTTCTATGGTCCCCTTGTAACCTTCCTTGATGAGCTCGATCAGGTCTGTAGAGCTGATGGCGTGACCTATGTCATTGTGTGTGATAATGTCAGGTTCCACCATGCTCATATGATGCAAGCATGGTTTCAGGCCCATGCACAATTGACCACCCAGTATTTACCCCCATACTCTCCTTTCCTTAACCTGATTAAGGAATATTTCTCCACATGGAGATGGAAGGTTTATGATAGGCGCCCTCATGAACAAGTCACTCTTCTCCAGGCCATGGATGACGCATGCAATGACATCACGGCAGACCAGTGTCAGGCCTGGATTCGCCATGGCCAAAGGTTTTTTCCAAGATGTTTGGCTAATGAAAACATCCATTGTGATGTAGATGAGAACCTGTGGCCAAAACCACAAGACAGAGTTGATGAAAATGTAGAAGTACAGTAATCACTCCTATGTTTTGCTTTTTACAGTACAAGCAAGCAAGTTTATGTTTTACAGTACTGTATTGTTTTTCATCAATATATTTCAGATTTTGTTCAATGATTCCACTGTGTCTGTGGTATTCTCTCTACTACTGCAGTACTTTTACAGGGATGTATTTACATGTAGTACCATAATGAAACATGTATCACCTATTTTGTACTACAATATTTAATGATTGTACGAACAATGACACAGTGAAACTATTGGTTGCTTGTGTGTGGGTGATCTAAATTAACGTTTCATTGGTATTTCACAATACATTTGTATTTTGAATCAATGATTGTGCAAGTGTAAGATTTATTTAAATATATGAATGCACAATGCAATGTTTTGAACATTGGACAGCCTGTGTTACAAGTGATGACCGTTTTGAGTTTTGTGTCTAGAGTTTTGAAAAATGACGTCAAGGTTCTGAAATTAGTGCCAAAGTCATTGTAAAAAACTGTAACAATCACCCATATTAGCAAACCTATTTAATTTCAAACATCACATTTCTCTAGTATAGGCTACGATATCAGCAAAATGCTTTTGATAAGTGATCGGTATGGTAGGTGTCGATCATTTCTGTTTTTCATCCCAGTTCTACTACTTACTGTGAGGATGCTATGAGGATTATTGTGTGTGTGTGTGTGTGTTTGTGTGTGTGTGTCTGTGTGTTTGTGTGTGTGTGTCTGTGTGTGAGTGTTTGTGTGTGTGTGCGTGTGTGACAAACCAGTATCTTTGATGAGGGGCCAGGTGCTGATCTGGCAAAGACCTCACCTCCAGCTTCACAACACCTCTGGAGGTCAGATTTAAACCCTGCAGGGTAAACACTGTGCTTTACATTTAACAGACACTCTTACCCTGGCTGACTTAAAGTTAATGGATGCATATATGTTTTGTGTAATTATTTTTTTCATACCTTCCCCCAGTGGGAATTGAACCCACAACCCTGGCATTGCAAACACCATGCTCTACCAACTGAGCTACATCCATGCCACAATTCAGACTACTGCCCATAATAATTCCTATCTAAACCTTTCGGCTTGTGAAACCCCCAGACAGAGGTGTGAAATTCCTCAACTTGAGGAGCTTCAAACATCAGAACAATGGCCTGACAACACCTGAGACATTTTTTAGGAAGATGGCATCTGCCATAGACAAGGGTGAAAATAAAAACAACATGCAGGTTTTCTTTTAAATGTGTTGTTTATTTTAAAGTGCAGATACCCAAAACTGAAATTTAAGTTGAACATGCATGGCTAAATATATTACAAAATTACAGATGTACATTTTAAAAAGGGGTTTAAGGATATTTTTGAGTCCCATCAGCTATTGGTGATTTCGTGCTGACTGGCCTAGCTGTCAAGCCATTCCAAAATCTTATCCTTCTACACCAAAATATTTTCTTGACACTCCATAGTCAAACAACAGTTCTTCCTGTACCGGAATGTCTCGTTGGGCAATGAAAAGGATGCAATGGCCTAGGCGACAACACCTTGGGTGGGCAATTGTCTTCAAAATGAATGTTCATATATAACATGCCATTCCCCATGCATTATGCTGTTGGGTCAGGGAGGAGGGAGGTTGAAATGCTGGGAAAAACAACTCCACAGAAGATCCACACAGCATTTAAACATTTCTCAAATGAAAGTAACAGCATTAGAATATATATAGGGTTGCCTAATCACACATTTGACATTTTGGAAGGATTTAACCTATTTGAAAAAAGTTGAAAGGCAACGTGGATCTACTGTGGAGTAGTTCTTCCCAGCACTTCAACCAAATCAGATTTATATTACATATTGCCTGGTGTGATTTAAAATGGAAAGAAAGCTCTAATCTTTACCCAAATGGTCTCAAATTAAAGGCCTGTTGGTAATTTCAGTGGAACCATCCAACCCAAGTAGCTATTCAACCTCAAAACTACCTGGTTTTGCTGTACATTCAAAACAGCAGTATAATGTGAAACTTCTTGTGGGCATTTAACAATGACAGAAAATCTTTTCCCAACTGGTCTCAAATGAGCTGTACTCTCAGGCCCATGTGATAAAGGGTTTTACTAGGTAGGGAGTGTAGAACAAGATGCATGGAGTTCCAGAGGTCACAAGATCAATGTGGGCCTGCATGGATGTCAGCAGGGCATGAGGGAGAAACCCCCAAGTGAAAAGGTGTGTCTGTGTGTGTCTGTGTGAGTGAGTGAACCTGTCCTACAGGGGGCCAGAGCAGGCAGCCCCTTTCTCCTAGCCTGCTGCACCTCTGGATGACCAGGGAGTGAGCTGTACTCTCAGGCCCATGGGTGAGAGTGTTTTAATAGGCAGAGAGTGTTTAAATAGAGGCATGGAGGTCCATGGAGTGAGCTGTACTCTCAGACCCATGGGAGATGTCCTTTACTAGGCAGGGAGTGTAGAACAAGATGCATGGTGCTCCAGAGGTCACAAGGTCAATGTGGGCCTGCATGGATGTCAGCAAAAATACCTGTGGGAGTTTCAAAATGACAGAAAGCTCTAATCTTTTCCCAAATGGTCTCAAATTATAGGCCTGATCACCCTGGACTGATGCCTGTTGGTAATTTCAGTAGAACCAATCAACTCAAGTAGCTATTCAACCTCAAAATGACCTGGTTTTGCTGTACATTCAAAATAGCAGTATAGTGCAAAACTGCCTGTGTGCGTTTCAAAATGACAGAAAGCTCTAATCTTTTCCCAAATGGTCTCAAATTATAGGCCTGATCACCCTGGACCAATGGGAGAAGGCACAAGTGAATAGGTGTGTCTGTGTGAGTGAGTGAACCTGTCCACAGGGGGGCAGAGCAGGCAGCCCCTAGGAGCTGTTCTCCTAGTGAAAACCATCCGATTTCCAGGTGAACGGTTAAGGGGGGTTTGCCCCCCCCCTTGGGGTCCCCCCCCCCAACCCGGCCATGGACCCCCAGCACGTCCATGTGTGAGTCAGGAGCCAACCCCTGGTTCTCCTAGTGAAAACCGTCCGATTACATGGTGAACGGTTAAGGGGGGTTTGCCCCCACCTTGGGGTCCCCCCCGCAACCCGGCCATGGGCACTCAGCACGCCCATGTGTGAGTCAGGAGCCACCCCCTTGTTCTCCTAGTGAAAACCATCCTAAAATGACAGGTGGCGGCCCCTTTTGGTCGAATCCGGGTGGGGGGGTTTGCCCCCCTTGGGGTCCCCCCCCAACCCGGCCATTGGCACCCAGCACGCCCATTTGTGATTAAGGAGCCATCCCCTGGTTCTCCTAGTGAAAACCGTCCTAAAATGACAGGTGGCGGCCCCTTTTGGTCGAATCCGGGTGGGGGGTTTTCCCCCACTTGGGGTCTACCCCCCAACCCGGCCATGGGCACCCAGCACGTCCATGTGTGAGTCAGGAGCCATCCCCTGTTTCTCATAGTGAAAACCGTCCTAAAATGACAGGTGGCGCCCCCTTGTGGACGATTCCGGGTGGGCCCCGCCCTTGGGGGTCTCCCCCAAGCCAGCCATGGGCAGCAACCCGCCCATGTATGACTGAAGGAGCCCTACTCTAGTTTAATTAGTGAAATCCATCCTAAAATGCGAATTCGCTCCACCCCATGGCTGAAAATCAGCTGGGGGGCAGTGCACCCACACCCCCACCACCCCCCACCCCCAACCCCCAAACCCCTTGGTGTCTCCACCAAGACAGACATGAGCACCCATCCTGGGCATGTGTGACTGAAGGAGCCCTCCTCTGGTTCTCCTAGTGAAATCCGTCCTAAAATGCGAAATGGCGCCACCCCATGGCCGAAAATCAGCTGGGGGGCAGTGTACCCACACCCCCACCACCCCCCATCCCCAACCCCCAAGCCCCTTGGGGTCTCCCCCAAGCCAGACATGAGCACCCATCCTGGGCATGTGTGACTGAAGGAGCCCTCCTCTGGTTCTCCTAGTGAAATCCGTCCTAAAATGCGAAATGGCGCCACCCCATGGCCGAAAATCAGCTGGGGGGCAGTGCACCCCCACCCCCAACACCCCCCATCCCCAACACACAAGCCCCTTGGGGTCTCCCCCAAGCTGGACATGAGCACCCATCCTGGGCATGTGTGAGTGAAGGAGCCCTCCCCTGGTTCTCCTAGTGAAAACCGTTGGGATATCTTGTGGGGGTGTCTGACCCTCCACCCCAATCCGACCAAGTGCACCCATGTCGGCCTTGTGTGTCTCAGGAGCCAGTCCCTGGTTCTCCTAGTGAAAACCGGAGGGTTACCATGTGGGGGTGTCTGACCCTCCACTCCAATCCGACCAAGAGCACCCATTTCGGCCTTGTGTGACTCAGGAGCCGGTCCCTGGTTCTCCTAGTGAAAACCGGAGGGTTACCATGTGGGGTGTCTGACCCTCCACCCCAATCCGACCAAGAGCACCCATTTCGGCCTTCTGTGACTCAGGAGCCGGTCCCTGGTTCTCCTAGTGAAAACTGGAGGGTTACCATGTGGGGTGTCTGACCCTCCACCCCAATCCGACCAAGAGCACCCATTTTAGCCATGTGTGAGTCAGGAGCCATCCCCTCGTTCTCCTAGTGAAAACCATCCGATTTCCAGGTGAACGGTTAAGTGGGGTTTGCCCCCCCTTGGGGGTCCCCCCCCAACCCGGCCATGGGCACCCAGCACGCCCATGTGTGAGTCAGGAGCCATCCCCTGGTTCTCCTAGTGAAAACCGTCCTAAAATGACAGGTGGCGCCCCCTTGTGGACGAATCCGGGTGGGGGGTGCCCCCCCTGGGCCCCCCCAAGCCAGACATGGGCACCCACCCGCCCATGTATGACTGAAGGAGCCCTACTCTAGTTTATTAGTGAAATCCGTCCTAAAATGCGAATTGGCGCCACCCCATGGCCGAAAATCAGCTGGGGGGTAGTGCACCCCCACCCCAAACACCCCACACCCCCAACCCCCAAGTGCCTCGGGGTCTCCCCCAAGCCAGACATGAGCACCCATCCTGGGCATGTGTGACTGAAGGAGCCCTCCTCTGGTTCTCCTAGTGGAAACCGTCCTAAAATGACAGGTGGCGCCCCCTTGTGGACGAATCCGGGTGGAGGGGGGTTGGGGCCCCCCCTTTGGGTCTCCCCCAATCCGGCCATGGGCACCCAGCACGTCCATGTGTGAGTCAGGAGCCATCCCCTTGTTCTCCTAGTGAAAAGCGTCCTAAAATGACAGGTGGCGCCCCCTTGTAGACGAATCCGGGTGGGGGGGGCCCCCCTTGGGGGTCTCGGGTCTCCCCCAAGCCAGCAATTGGCACCCACCCGCCCATGTATGACTGAAGGAGCCCTACTCTAGTTTATTAGTGAATCCCATCCTAAAATGCGAATTGGCGCCACCCCATGGCCGAAAATCAGCTGGGGGGGTAGTGCACCCCCACCCCAAACACCCCACACCCCCAAGCCCCTCGGGGTCTCCCCCAAGCCAGACATGAGCACCCAATCTGGGCATGTGTGACTGAAGGAGCCCTCCTCTGGTTCTCCTAGTGAAAACCGTCCTAAAATGACAGGTGGCGCCCCCTTGTGGATGAATCCGGGTGGGGGGGGTTGGGGCCCCCCCTTGGGTTCTCCCCCAAGCCGGCCATGGGCACCCAGCACGTCCATGTCTGAGTCAGGAGCCATCCCCTGGTTCTCATAGTGTAAACCGTCCTAAAATGACAGGTGGCGCCCCCTTGTGGACGAATCTGGGTGGGGGGGTGGGGCCCCCCCTTGGGGTCTCCCCCAAGCCGGCCATGGGCACACAGCACGTCTATGTGTGAGTCAGGAGCCATCCCCTGGTTCTCATAGTGTAAACCGTCCTAAAATGACAGGTGGCGCTCCCTTGTGGACGAATCCGGGTGGGCCCCCCCCTTTGGGGTGTACCCCAAGCCAGCCATGAGCACCCACCCGCCCATGTATGACTGAAGGAGCCCTCCTCTGGTTCTCCTAGTTAAATCAGTCCTAAAGTGAGAAATGGCGCCAACCCATGGCCGAAAATCAGATGGGGGGCAGTGCTCCCCCCCCCCCCCCAACATTTATGAAACTGGTGAAGTCCCAGAAGTGGAGAGGATTGTACATTTCCAATGACCCTGTCAAAGGAAGAAAGGTCATGACAACACGGACATCAGCATCAAGCCTGTCTGTCAGAGTGCCAGGTCTCTCTCCATTCAGAGACATCAGTATCAAGCCTGTCTGTCAGAGTGGCAGGTCTCTCTCCATTCAGAGACATCAGTATCAAGCCTGTCTGTCAGAGTGGCAGGACTCTCTCCATTCAGAGACATCAGTATCAAGCCTGTCTGTCAGAGTGCCAGGTCTCTCTCCATTCAGAGACATCAGTATTAAGCCTGTCTGTCAGAGTGCCAGGTCTCTCTCCATTCAGAGACATCAGCGTCAAGCCTGTCTGTCAGCGTGCCAGGTCTCTCTCCATTCAGAGACATCAGTGTCAAGCCTGTCTGTCAGAGTGCCAGGTCTCTCTCCATTCAGAGACATCAGTATCAAGCCTGTCTGTCAGAGTGCCAGGTCTCTCTCCATTCAGAGACATCAGCGTCAAGCCTGTCTGTCAGCGTGCCAGGTCTCTCTCCATTCAGAGACATCAGTGTCAAGCCTGTCTGTCAGAGTGCCAGGTCTCTCTCCATTCAGAGACATCAGTATCAAGCCTGTCTGTCAGAGTGCCAGGTCTCTCTCCATTCAGAGACATCAGTATCAAGCCTGTCTGTCAGAGTGCCAGGTCTCTCTCCATTCAGAGACATCAGTATCAAGCCTGTCTGTCAGAGTGCCAGGTCTCTCTCCATTCAGAGACATCAGTATCAAGCGTGTCTGTCAGAGTGCCAGGTCTCTCTCCATTCAGAGACATCAGTATCAAGCCTGTCTGTCAGAGTGCCAGGTCTCTCTCCATTCAGAGACATCAGCATCAAGCCTGTCTGTCAGAGTGCCAGGTCTCTCTCCATTCAGAGACATCGGTATCAAGCCTGTCTGTCAGAGTGCCAGGTCTCTCTCCATTCAGAGACATCAGTATCAAGCGTGTCTGTCAGAGTGCCAGGTCTCTCTCCATTCAGAGACATCAGTATCAAGCCTGTCTGTCAGAGTGCCAGGTCTCTCTCCATTCAGAGACATCAGCATCAAGCCTGTCTGTCAGAGTGCCAGGTCTCTCTCCATTCAGAGACATCAGTATCAAGCCTGTCTGTCAGAGTGCCAGGTCTCTCTCCATTCAGAGACATCAGTATCAAGCCTGTCTGTCAGAGTGCCAGGTCTCTCTCCATTCAGAGACATCAGTATCAAGCGTGTCTGTCAGAGTGCCAGGTCTCTCTCCATTCAGAGACATCAGTATCAAGCCTGTCTGTCAGAGTGCCAGGTCTCTCTCCATTCAGAGACATCAGTATCAAGCGTGTCTGTCAGAGTGCCAGGTCTCTCTCCATTCAGAGACATCAGTATCAAGCCTGTCTGTCAGAGTGCCAGGTCTCTCTCCATTCAGAGACATCAGCATCAAGCCTGTCTGTCAGAGTACCAGGTCTCTCTCCATTCAGAGACATCGGTATCAAGCCTGTCTGTCAGAGTGCCAGGTCTCTCTCCATTCAGAGACATCAGTATCAAGCGTGTCTGTCAGAGTGCCAGGTCTCTCTCCATTCAGAGACATCAGTATCAAGCCTGTCTGTCAGAGTGCCAGGTCTCTCTCCATTCAGAGACATCAGTATCAAGCCTGTCTGTCAGAGTGCCAGGTCTCTCTCCATTCAGAGACATCAGTGTCAAGCCTGTCTGTCAGAGTGCCAGGTCTCTCTCCATTCAGAGACATCAGCGTCAAGCCTGTCTGTCAGCGTGCCAGGTCTCTCTCCATTCAGAGACATCAGTGTCAAGCCTGTCTGTCAGAGTGCCAGGTCTCTCTCCATTCAGAGACATCAGTATCAAGCCTGTCTGTCAGAGTGCCAGGTCTCTCTCCATTCAGAGACATCAGTATCAAGCCTGTCTGTCAGAGTGCCAGGTCTCTCTCCATTCAGAGACATCAGTATCAAGCCTGTCTGTCAGAGTGCCAGGTCTCTCTCCATTCAGAGACATCAGTATCAAGCGTGTCTGTCAGAGTGCCAGGTCTCTCTCCATTCAGAGACATCAGTATCAAGCCTGTCTGTCAGAGTGCCAGGTCTCTCTCCATTCAGAGACATCAGCATCAAGCCTGTCTGTCAGAGTGCCAGGTCTCTCTCCATTCAGAGACATCAGTATCAAGCCTGTCTGTCAGAGTGCCAGGTCTCTCTCCATTCAGAGACATCAGTATCAAGCGTGTCTGTCAGAGTGCCAGGTCTCTCTCCATTCAGAGACATCAGCATCAAGCCTGTCTGTCAGAGTGCCAGGTCTCTCTCCATTCAGAGACATCAGCATCAAGCGTGTCTGTCAGAGTGCCAGGTCTCTCTCCATTCAGAGACATCAGTATCAAGCCTGTCTGTCAGAGTGGCAGGTCTCTCTCCATTCAGAGACATCAGTATCAAGCCTGTCTGTCAGAGTGCCAGGTCTCTCTCCATTCAGAGACATCAGTATCAAGCCTGTCTGTCAGAGTGCCAGGTCTCTCTCCATTCAGAGACATCAGTATCAAGCGTGTCTGTCAGAGTGCCAGGTCTCTCTCCATTCAGAGACATCAGTATCAAGCCTGTCTGTCAGAGTGCCAGGTCTCTCTCCATTCAGAGACATCAGCATCAAGCCTGTCTGTCAGAGTGCCAGGTCTCTCTCCATTCAGAGACATCAGTATCAAGCCTGTCTGTCAGAGTGCCAGGTCTCTCTCCATTCAGAGACATCAGTATCAAGCGTGTCTGTCAGAGTGCCAGGTCTCTCTCCATTCAGAGACATCAGTATCAAGCCTGTCTGTCAGAGTGCCAGGTCTCTCTCCATTCAGAGACATCAGTATCAAGCCTGTCTGTCAGAGTGCCAGGTCTCTCTCCATTCAGAGACATCAGTATCAAGCGTGTCTGTCAGAGTGCCAGGTCTCTCTCCATTCAGAGACATCAGTATCAAGCCTGTCTGTCAGAGTGCCAGGTCTCTCTCCATTCAGAGACATCAGTATCAAGCGTGTCTGTCAGAGTGCCAGGTCTCTCTCCATTCAGAGACATCAGTATCAAGCCTGTCTGTCAGAGTGCCAGGTCTCTCTCCATTCAGAGACATCAGTATCAAGCCTGTCTGTCAGAGTGCCAGGTCTCTCTCCATTCAGAGACATCAGTATCAAGCCTGTCTGTCAGAGTGCCAGGTCTCTCTCCATTCAGAGACATCAGCATCAAGCCTGTCTGTCAGAGTGCCAGGTCTCTCTCCATTCAGAGACATCAGTATCAAGCCTGTCTGTCAGAGTGCCAGGTCTCTCTCCATTCAGAGACATCAGTATCAAGCGTGTCTGTCAGAGTGCCAGGTCTCTCTCCATTCAGAGACATCATTATCAAGCCTGTCTGTCAGAGTGCCAGGTCTCTCTCCATTCAGAGACATCAGTATCAAGCGTGTCTGTCAGAGTGCCAGGTCTCTCTCCATTCAGAGACATCAGTATCAAGCCTGTCTGTCAGAGTGCCAGGTCTCTCTCCATTCAGAGACATCGGCATCAAGCCTGTCAGACAGAGTGCCAGGTCTCTCTCCATTCAGAGACATCGGCATCAAGCCTGTCTGTCAGAGTGCCAGGTCTCTCTCCATTCAGAGACATCAGTATCAAGCGTGTCTGTCAGAGTGCCAGGTCTCTCTCCATTCAGAGACATCAGTATCAAGCCTGTCTGTCAGAGTGCCAGGTCTCTCTCCATTCAGAGACATCAGTATCAAGCCTGTCTGTCAGAGTGCCAGGTCTCTCTTCATTCAGAGACATCAGTATCAAGCCTGTCTGTCAGAGTGCCAGGTCTCTCTCCATTCAGAGACATCAGTATCAAGCGTGTCTGTCAGAGTGCCAGGTCTCTCTCCATTCAGAGACATCAGTATCAAGCCTGTCTGTCAGAGTGCCAGGTCTCTCTCCATTCAGAGACATCAGTATCAAGCCTGTCTGTCAGAGTGCCAGGTCTCTCTCCATTCAGAGACATCAGTATCAAGCGTGTCTGTCAGAGTGCCAGGTCTCTCTCCATTCAGAGACATCAGTATCAAGCCTGTCTGTCAGAGTGCCAGGTCTCTCTCCATTCAGAGACATCAGTATCAAGCGTGTCTGTCAGAGTGCCAGGTCTCTCTCCATTCAGAGACATCAGTATCAAGCCTGTCTGTCAGAGTGCCAGGTCTCTCTCCATTCAGAGACATCAGTATCAAGCGTGTCTGTCAGAGTGCCAGGTCTCTCTCCATTCAGAGACATCAGTATCAAGCCTGTCTGTCAGAGTGCCAGGTCTCTCTCCATTCAGAGACATCAGTATCAAGCCTGTCTGTCAGAGTGCCAGGTCTCTCTCCATTCAGAGACATCAGTATCAAGCGTGTCTGTCAGAGTGCCAGGTCTCTCTCCATTCAGAGACATCAGTATCAAGCCTGTCTGTCAGAGTGCCAGGTCTCTCTCCATTCAGAGACATCAGCATCAAGCCTGTCTGTCAGAGTGCCAGGTCTCTCTCCATTCAGAGACATCAGTATCAAGCCTGTCTGTCAGAGTGCCAGGTCTCTCATATTCAGAGACATCAGTATCAAGCCTGTCTTTCAGAGTGCCAGGTCTCTCTCCATTCAGAGACATCAGTATCAAGCGTGTCTGTCAGAGTGCCAGGTCTCTCTCCATTCAGAGACATCAGTATCAAGCCTGTCTGTCAGAGTGCCAGGTCTCTCTCCATTCAGAGACATCAGTATCAAGCGTGTCTGTCAGAGTGCCAGGTCTCTCTCCATTCAGAGACATCAGTATCAAGCCTGTCTGTCAGAGTGCCAGGTCTCTCTCCATTCAGAGACATCAGCATCAAGCCTGTCTGTCAGAGTGCCAGGTCTCTCTCCATTCAGAGACATCAGCATCAAGCCTGTCTGTCAGAGTGCCAGGTCTCTCTCCATTCAGAGACATCAGTATCAAGCGTGTCTGTCAGAGTGCCAGGTCTCTCTCCATTCAGAGACATCAGCATCAAGCCTGTCTGTCAGAGTGCCAGGTCTCTCTCCATTCAGAGACATCAGCATCAAGCCTGTCTGTCAGAGTGCCAGGTCTCTCTCCATTCAGAGACATCAGTATCAAGCCTGTCTGTCAGAGTGCCAGGTCTCTCTCCATTCAGAGACATCAGTATCAAGCGTGTCTGTCAGAGTGCCAGGTCTCTCTCCATTCAGAGACATCAGTATCAAGCCTGTCTGTCAGAGTGCCAGGTCTCTCTCCATTCAGAGACATCAGTATCAAGCCTGTCTGTCAGAGTGCCAGGTCTCTCTCCATTCAGAGACATCAGTATCAAGCGTGTCTGTCAGAGTGCCAGGTCTCTCTCCATTCAGAGACATCAGTATCAAGCCTGTCTGTCAGAGTGCCAGGTCTCTCTCCATTCAGAGACATCAGTATCAAGCGTGTCTGTCAGAGTGCCAGGTCTCTCTCCATTCAGAGACATCAGTATCAAGCCTGTCTGTCAGAGTGCCAGGTCTCTCTCCATTCAGAGACATCAGTATCAAGCGTGTCTGTCAGAGTGCCAGGTCTCTCTCCATTCAGAGACATCAGTATCAAGCCTGTCTGTCAGAGTGCCAGGTCTCTCTCCATTCAGAGACATCAGTATCAAGCCTGTCTGTCAGAGTGCCAGGTCTCTCTCCATTCAGAGACATCAGTATCAAGCGTGTCTGTCAGAGTGCCAGGTCTCTCTCCATTCAGAGACATCAGTATCAAGCCTGTCTGTCAGAGTGCCAGGTCTCTCTCCATTCAGAGACATCAGCATCAAGCCTGTCTGTCAGAGTGCCAGGTCTCTCTCCATTCAGAGACATCAGTATCAAGCCTGTCTGTCAGAGTGCCAGGTCTCTCATATTCAGAGACATCAGTATCAAGCCTGTCTTTCAGAGTGCCAGGTCTCTCTCCATTCAGAGACATCAGTATCAAGCGTGTCTGTCAGAGTGCCAGGTCTCTCTCCATTCAGAGACATCAGTATCAAGCCTGTCTGTCAGAGTGCCAGGTCTCTCTCCATTCAGAGACATCAGTATCAAGCGTGTCTGTCAGAGTGCCAGGTCTCTCTCCATTCAGAGACATCAGTATCAAGCCTGTCTGTCAGAGTGCCAGGTCTCTCTCCATTCAGAGACATCAGCATCAAGCCTGTCTGTCAGAGTGCCAGGTCTCTCTCCATTCAGAGACATCAGCATCAAGCCTGTCTGTCAGAGTGCCAGGTCTCTCTCCATTCAGAGACATCAGTATCAAGCGTGTCTGTCAGAGTGCCAGGTCTCTCTCCATTCAGAGACATCAGTATCAAGCCTGTCTGTCAGAGTGCCAGGTCTCTCTCCATTCAGAGACATCAGCATCAAGCCTGTCTGTCAGAGTGCCAGGTCTCTCTCCATTCAGAGACATCAGTATCAAGCCTGTCTGTCAGAGTGCCAGGTCTCTCTCCATTCAGAGACATCAGTATCAAGCCTGTCTGTCAGAGTGCCAGGTCTCTCTCCATTCAGAGACATCAGTATCAAGCGTGTCTGTCAGAGTGCCAGGTCTCTCTCCATTCAGAGACATCAGTATCAAGCCTGTCTGTCAGAGTGCCAGGTCTCTCTCCATTCAGAGACATCAGTATCAAGCGTGTCTGTCAGAGTGCCAGGTCTCTCTCCATTCAGAGACATCAGTATCAAGCCTGTCTGTCAGAGTGCCAGGTCTCTCTCCATTCAGAGACATCAGCATCAAGCCTGTCTGTCAGAGTGCCAGGTCTCTCTCCATTCAGAGACATCGGCATCAAGCCTGTCTGTCAGAGTGCCAGGTCTCTCTCCATTCAGAGACATCAGTATCAAGCGTGTCTGTCAGAGTGCCAGGTCTCTCTCCATTCAGAGACATCAGTATCAAGCCTGTCTGTCAGAGTGCCAGGTCTCTCTCCATTCAGAGACATCAGTATCAAGCCTGTCTGTCAGAGTGCCAGGTCTCTCTTCATTCAGAGACATCAGTATCAAGCCTGTCTGTCAGAGTGCCAGGTCTCTCTCCATTCAGAGACATCAGTATCAAGCGTGTCTGTCAGAGTGCCAGGTCTCTCTCCATTCAGAGACATCAGTATCAAGCCTGTCTGTCAGAGTGCCAGGTCTCTCTCCATTCAGAGACATCAGCATCAAGCCTGTCTGTCAGAGTGCCAGGTCTCTCTCCATTCAGAGACATCAGCATCAAGCCTGTCTGTCAGAGTGCCAGGTCTCTCTCCATTCAGAGACATCAGTATCAAGCGTGTCTGTCAGAGTGCCAGGTCTCTCTCCATTCAGAGACATCAGTATCAAGCCTGTCTGTCAGAGTACCAGGTCTCTCTCCATTCAGAGACATCAGTATCAAGCCTGTCTGTCAGAGTGCCAGGTCTCTCTCCATTCAGAGACATCAGTATCAAGCGTGTCTGTCAGAGTGCCAGGTCTCTCTCCATTCAGAGACATCAGTATCAAG
>NW_028162756.1:130000-135000 GCF_964263955.1 Coregonus lavaretus | reverse complement strand
GGAGGAAATGAGCTCCAGAGGTCACAAATGTCAATGTGGGCCTGCATGGCTGTCAGCAGGGCCACAGAGAGAAGGCCCAAGTGAATAGGTGTGTCTGTGTGAGTGAGTGAACCTGTCTCATAGGGGGGCAGAGCAGGCATCCCCTTTGGGGGCTGTCTGCTCTGTCCCCCTTTTTTTTTGGCCTCCTATACCTCTGGAGGTCAAGGGAGTAAGCTGTACTCTCAAGCCCATGTGAGAGAGGCTTTTAATGGGAAGAGAGAGTTTAAAAAGAGGCATGGAGCTCCAGAGGTCACAAAGGTCAATGTGGGCCTGCATGGATGTCAGCAGGGCATGAGGGAGAAGGCCCAAGTGAATAGGTGTGTCTGTGTGAGTGAGTGAACCTGTCTCATAGGGGGGCAGAGCAGGCATCCCCTTTGGGGGCTGTCTGCTCTGTCCCCCTTTTTTTTTGGCCTCCTATACCTCTGGAGGTCAAGGGAGTAAGCTGTACTCTCAAGCCCATGGGAGAGAGGGTTTTAATAGGGAGAGAGTGATTAAAAAGAGGCATGGTGCTCCAGGGGAGTGAGCTGTACTCTCATGCCCATGGGAGATGCCCTTTACTAGGCAGGGAGTTTAGAACAAGGTGCATGGAGCTCCAGAGGTCACAAAGGTCAATGTGGGCCTGCATGGATGTCAGCAGGGCATGAGGGAGAAGGCCCAAGTGAATAGGTTTGTCTGTGTGTGTCTGTGTGAGTGAGTGAGTGAGTGTGTGTGTGAACCTTTCCCACAGGAGGGCAGCACTGTGCAGGCAGCTCCAATGGAGGCTGGCTGCTCTGTGCCCATGTATTATTTGTTCTCTCTCTCTCTCTCTCCCCTTTCTTCTGGCCTGCTGGGTCACTTTTGTGTGTGGAGGGCTGGACTCTGTCTCACCCATCCCAGCCATGGGCACCCAGAATGCCCATGTGTGAGTCAGGAGCCCTCCCCTGGTTCTCCTAGTGAAAATGACCTGTGGCGCCCCCCTGTGGATGGATCTTGGTGGGGGTGCTTGGACCCCTTCTTGGGGTCCCCCCCAAGCCAGCCATGCCGACCAAGGGCACCCAAAACCCCCATGTGTGAGTGAAAAGCCTCCCCTGGGTCCCCATAGTGAAATCCGGCCTAAAGTGACCTGTGGCGCCCCCCTGTGGATGGATCCGGCTGTGGGGTCTTGGACCCCTTCTTGGGGTCCCCCCCAAGCCAGCCATGCCGACCAAGGGCACCCAAAACCCCCATGTGTGAGTGAAAAGCCTCCCCTGGGTCCCCATAGTGAAATCCGGCCTAAAGTGACCTGTGGCGCCCCCCTGTGGATGGATCCGGCTGTGGGGTCTTGGACCCCTTCTTGGGGTCCCCCCCAAGCCATCCATGCCGGCCATGGGCACCCAAAACCCCCATGTGTGAGTGAACAGCCTCCCCTGGGTACCCATAGTGAAATCAGGCTTAAAGTGACCTGTGGCGCCCCCCTGTGGATGGATCTTGGTGGGGGTGCTTGGACCCCTTCTTGGGGTCTCCTCCAAGCCAGCCATGCCGACCATGGGCACCCAAAACCCCCATGTGTGAGTGAACAGCCTCCCCAGTGTACCCATAGTGAAATCAGGCTTAAAGTGACCTGTGGCGCCCCCCTGTGGATGGATCTTGGTGGGGGTGCTTGGACCCCTTCTTGGGGTCTCCCCCAAGCCAGCCATGCCGACCAAGGGCACCCAAAACCCCCATGTGTGAGTGAACAGCCTCCCCAGTGTCCCCCCAGTGAAATCAGGCCTAAAGTGACCTGTGGCGCCCCCCTGTGGATGGATTCGGCTGTGGGTGCTTGGACCCCTTCTTGGGGTCTCCCCCAAGCCAGCCATGCCGACCAAGGGCACCCAAAACCCCCATGTGTGAGTGAACAGCCTCCCCTGGGTCCCCATAGTGAAATCCGGCCTAAAGTGACCTGTGGCGCCCCCCTGTGGATGGATCCGGCTGTGGGGTCTTGGACCCCTTCTTGGGGTCCCCCCCAAGCCATCCATGCCGGCCATGGGCACCCAAAACCCCCATGTGTGAGTGAACAGCCTCCCCTGGGTACCCATAGTGAAATCAGGCTTAAAGTGACCTGTGGCGCCCCCCTGTGGATGGATCTTGGTGGGGGTGCTTGGACCCCTTCTTGGGGTCTCCTCCAAGCCAGCCATGCCGACCATGGGCACCCAAAACCCCCATGTGTGAGTGAACAGCCTCCCCAGTGTACCCATAGTGAAATCAGGCTTAAAGTGACCTGTGGCGCCCCCCTGTGGATGGATCTTGGTGGGGGTGCTTGGACCCCTTCTTGGGGTCTCCCCCAAGCCAGCCATGCCGACCAAGGGCACCCAAAACCCCCATGTGTGAGTGAACAGCCTCCCCAGTGTCCCCCCAGTGAAATCAGGCCTAAAGTGACCTGTGGCGCCCCCCTGTGGATGGATTCGGCTGTGGGTGCTTGGACCCCTTCTTGGGGTCTCCCCCAAGCCAGCCATGCCGACCAAGGGCACCCAAAACCCCCATGTGTGAGTGAACAGCCTCCCCTGGGTACCCATAGTGAAATCAGGCTTAAAGTGACCTGTGGCGCCCCCCTGTGGATGGATCCGGGTGTGGGGTCTTGGACCCCCCCTTGGGGTCACCCCCAAGCCGGCCAAGGGCACCCAAAACCCCCATGTGTGAGGTAAGAGCCTCCCCTGGTTCTCCTAGTGTCCGCCGGCGGTTTACCATATGGGGGTGTCTGACCACCACCCCAATCCGAGAAAAGTGCATCAAAATCGGCCTCCGTGAGCCAGGAGTCGGTCCCTGGTTCTCATAGTGTCAACCGGATGATTTCCATATGGGGGTGTCTGACCACCACCCCAATCCGAGAAAAGTGCAACAAAATCGGCCTCCGTGAGCCAGGAGTCGGTCCCTGGTTCTCCTGGTGTCCGCCGGCGGTTATCCATATGGGGGTGTCTGACCACCACCCCAATCCGAGAAAAGTGCATCAAAATCGGCCTCCGTGAGCCAGGAGTCGGTCCCTGGTTCTCATAGTGTCAACCGGATGGTTTCCATATGGGGGTGTCTGACCACCAACCCAATCCGAGAAAAGTGCATCAAAATCGGCCTTCCGGGAGCCAGGAGTCGGTCCCTGGTTCTCCTGTTGTCAACCGGATGATTTCCATATGGGGGTGTCTGACCACCAACCCAATCCGAGAAAAGTGCATCAAAATCGGCCTTCCGGGAGCCAGGAGTCGGTCCCTGGTTCTCCTGGTGTCAACCGGATGGTTTCCATATGGGGGTGTCTGACCACCAACCCAATCCGAGAAAAGTGCATCAAAATCGGCCTTCCGGGAGCCAGGAGTCGGTCCCTGGTTCTCCTGGTGTCAACCGGATGGTTTCCATATGGGGGTGTCTGACCACCAACCCAATCCGAGAAAAGTGCATCAAAATCGGCCTTCCGGGAGCCAGGAGTCGGTCCCTGGTTCTCATAGTGTCAACCGGATGATTTCCATATGGGGGTGTCTGACCACCAACCCAATCCGAGAAAAGTGCATCAAAATCGGCCTTCCGGGAGCCAGGAGTCGGTCCCTGGTTCTCCTGGTGTCAACCGGATGGTTTCCATATGGGGGTGTCTGACCACCAACCCAATCCGAGAAAAGTGCATCAAAATCGGCCTTCCGGGAGCCAGGAGTCGGTCCCTGGTTCTCATAGTGTCAACCGGATGATTTCCATATGGGGGTGTCTGACCACCAACCCAATCCGAGAAAAGTGCATCAAAATCGGCCTTCCGGGAGCCAGGAGTCGGTCCCTGGTTCTCATAGTGTCAACCGGATGGTTTCCATATGGGGGTGTCTGACCACCAACCCAATCCGAGAAAAGTGCATCAAAATCGGCCTTCCGGGAGCCAGGAGTCGGTCCCTGGTTCTCATAGTGTCAACCGGATGATTTCCATATGGGGGTGTCTGACCACCAACCCAATCCGAGAAAAGTGCATCAAAATCGGCCTTCCGGGAGCCAGGAGTCGGTCCCTGGTTCTCCTGGTGTCAACCGGATGGTTTCCATATGGGGGTGTCTGACCACCAACCCAATCCGAGAAAAGTGCATCAAAATCGGCCTTCCGGGAGCCAGGAGTCGGTCCCTGGTTCTCATAGTGTCAACCGGATGGTTTCCATATGGGGGTGTCTGACCACCAACCCAATCCGAGAAAAGTGCATCAAAATCGGCCTTCCGGGAGCCAGGAGTCGGTCCCTGGTTCTCATAGTGTCAACCGGATGATTTCCATATGGGGGTGTCTGACCACCAACCCAATCCGAGAAAAGTGCATCAAAATCGGCCTTCCGGGAGCCAGGAGTCGGTCCCTGGTTCTCATAGTGTCAACCGGATGATTTCCATATGGGGGTGTCTGACCACCAACCCAATCCGAGAAAAGTGCATCAAAATCGGCCTTCCGGGAGCCAGGAGTCGGTCCCTGGTTCTCATAGTGTCAACCGGATGGTTTCCATATGGGGGTGTCTGACCACCAACCCAATCCGAGAAAAGTGCATCAAAATCGGCCTTCCGGGAGCCAGGAGTCGGTCCCTGGTTCTCATAGTGTCAACCGGATGATTTCCATATGGGGGTGTCTGACCACCAACCCAATCCGAGAAAAGTGCATCAAAATCGGCCTTCCGGGAGCCAGGAGTCGGTCCCTGGTTCTCCTGGTGTCAACCGGATGGTTTCCATATGGGGGTGTCTGACCACCAACCCAATCCGAGAAAAGTGCATCAAAATCGGCCTTCCGGGAGCCAGGAGTCGGTCCCTGGTTCTCATAGTGTCAACCGGATGGTTTCCATATGGGGGTGTCTGACCACCAACCCAATCCGAGAAAAGTGCATCAAAATCGGCCTTCCGGGAGCCAGGAGTCGGTCCCTGGTTCTCATAGTGTCAACCGGATGATTTCCATATGGGGGTGTCTGACCACCAACCCAATCCGAGAAAAGTGCATCAAAATCGGCCTTCCGGGAGCCAGGAGTCGGTCCCTGGTT
>NW_028162756.1:112500-117500 GCF_964263955.1 Coregonus lavaretus | reverse complement strand
TCTCAGGCCGAGTGAGAGAGGGTTTCACTGGGCATGGAGTGTAGAGATGGAGGCAATGAGCTCCAGAGGTCACAAAGGTCAATGTGGGCCTGCATGGCTGTCAGCAGGGCCACAGAGAGAAGGCCCAAGTGAATAGGTGTGTCTGTGTGAGTGAGTGAACCTGTCTCATAGGGGGGCAGAGCAGGCATCCCCTTTGGGGGCTGTCTGCTCTGTCCCCCTTTTTTTTTGGCCTCCTATACCTCTGGAGGTCAAGGGAGTAAGCTGTACTCTCAAGCCCATGTGAGAGAGGCTTTTAATGGGAAGAGAGAGTTTAAAAAGAGGCATGGAGCTCCAGAGGTCACAAAGGTCAATGTGGGCCTGCATGGATGTCAGCAGGGCATGAGGGAGAAGGCCCAAGTGAATAGGTGTGTCTGTGTGAGTGAGTGAACCTGTCTCATAGGGGGGCAGAGCAGGCATCCCCTTTGGGGGCTGTCTGCTCTGTCCCCCTTTTTTTTTGGCCTCCTATACCTCTGGAGGTCAAGGGAGTAAGCTGTACTCTCAAGCCCATGGGAGAGAGGGTTTTAATAGGGAGAGAGTGATTAAAAAGAGGCATGGTGCTCCAGGGGAGTGAGCTGTACTCTCATGCCCATGGGAGATGCCCTTTACTAGGCAGGGAGTTTAGAACAAGGTGCATGGAGCTCCAGAGGTCACAAAGGTCAATGTGGGCCTGCATGGATGTCAGCAGGGCATGAGGGAGAAGGCCCAAGTGAATAGGTTTGTCTGTGTGTGTCTGTGTGAGTGAGTGAGTGAGTGTGTGTGTGAACCTTTCCCACAGGAGGGCAGCACTGTGCAGGCAGCTCCAATGGAGGCTGGCTGCTCTGTGCCCATGTATTATTTGTTCTCTCTCTCTCTCTCTCCCCTTTCTTCTGGCCTGCTGGGTCACTTTTGTGTGTGGAGGGCTGGACTCTGTCTCACCCATCCCAGCCATGGGCACCCAGAATGCCCATGTGTGAGTCAGGAGCCCTCCCCTGGTTCTCCTAGTGAAAATGACCTGTGGCGCCCCCCTGTGGATGGATCTTGGTGGGGGTGCTTGGACCCCTTCTTGGGGTCCCCCCCAAGCCAGCCATGCCGACCAAGGGCACCCAAAACCCCCATGTGTGAGTGAAAAGCCTCCCCTGGGTCCCCATAGTGAAATCCGGCCTAAAGTGACCTGTGGCGCCCCCCTGTGGATGGATCCGGCTGTGGGGTCTTGGACCCCTTCTTGGGGTCCCCCCCAAGCCAGCCATGCCGACCAAGGGCACCCAAAACCCCCATGTGTGAGTGAAAAGCCTCCCCTGGGTCCCCATAGTGAAATCCGGCCTAAAGTGACCTGTGGCGCCCCCCTGTGGATGGATCCGGCTGTGGGGTCTTGGACCCCTTCTTGGGGTCCCCCCCAAGCCATCCATGCCGGCCATGGGCACCCAAAACCCCCATGTGTGAGTGAACAGCCTCCCCTGGGTACCCATAGTGAAATCAGGCTTAAAGTGACCTGTGGCGCCCCCCTGTGGATGGATCTTGGTGGGGGTGCTTGGACCCCTTCTTGGGGTCTCCTCCAAGCCAGCCATGCCGACCATGGGCACCCAAAACCCCCATGTGTGAGTGAACAGCCTCCCCAGTGTACCCATAGTGAAATCAGGCTTAAAGTGACCTGTGGCGCCCCCCTGTGGATGGATCTTGGTGGGGGTGCTTGGACCCCTTCTTGGGGTCTCCCCCAAGCCAGCCATGCCGACCAAGGGCACCCAAAACCCCCATGTGTGAGTGAACAGCCTCCCCAGTGTCCCCCCAGTGAAATCAGGCCTAAAGTGACCTGTGGCGCCCCCCTGTGGATGGATTCGGCTGTGGGTGCTTGGACCCCTTCTTGGGGTCTCCCCCAAGCCAGCCATGCCGACCAAGGGCACCCAAAACCCCCATGTGTGAGTGAACAGCCTCCCCTGGGTCCCCATAGTGAAATCCGGCCTAAAGTGACCTGTGGCGCCCCCCTGTGGATGGATCCGGCTGTGGGGTCTTGGACCCCTTCTTGGGGTCCCCCCCAAGCCATCCATGCCGGCCATGGGCACCCAAAACCCCCATGTGTGAGTGAACAGCCTCCCCTGGGTACCCATAGTGAAATCAGGCTTAAAGTGACCTGTGGCGCCCCCCTGTGGATGGATCTTGGTGGGGGTGCTTGGACCCCTTCTTGGGGTCTCCTCCAAGCCAGCCATGCCGACCATGGGCACCCAAAACCCCCATGTGTGAGTGAACAGCCTCCCCAGTGTACCCATAGTGAAATCAGGCTTAAAGTGACCTGTGGCGCCCCCCTGTGGATGGATCTTGGTGGGGGTGCTTGGACCCCTTCTTGGGGTCTCCCCCAAGCCAGCCATGCCGACCAAGGGCACCCAAAACCCCCATGTGTGAGTGAACAGCCTCCCCAGTGTCCCCCCAGTGAAATCAGGCCTAAAGTGACCTGTGGCGCCCCCCTGTGGATGGATTCGGCTGTGGGTGCTTGGACCCCTTCTTGGGGTCTCCCCCAAGCCAGCCATGCCGACCAAGGGCACCCAAAACCCCCATGTGTGAGTGAACAGCCTCCCCTGGGTACCCATAGTGAAATCAGGCTTAAAGTGACCTGTGGCGCCCCCCTGTGGATGGATCCGGGTGTGGGGTCTTGGACCCCCCCTTGGGGTCACCCCCAAGCCGGCCAAGGGCACCCAAAACCCCCATGTGTGAGGTAAGAGCCTCCCCTGGTTCTCCTAGTGTCCGCCGGCGGTTTACCATATGGGGGTGTCTGACCACCACCCCAATCCGAGAAAAGTGCATCAAAATCGGCCTCCGTGAGCCAGGAGTCGGTCCCTGGTTCTCATAGTGTCAACCGGATGATTTCCATATGGGGGTGTCTGACCACCACCCCAATCCGAGAAAAGTGCAACAAAATCGGCCTCCGTGAGCCAGGAGTCGGTCCCTGGTTCTCCTGGTGTCCGCCGGCGGTTATCCATATGGGGGTGTCTGACCACCACCCCAATCCGAGAAAAGTGCATCAAAATCGGCCTCCGTGAGCCAGGAGTCGGTCCCTGGTTCTCATAGTGTCAACCGGATGGTTTCCATATGGGGGTGTCTGACCACCAACCCAATCCGAGAAAAGTGCATCAAAATCGGCCTTCCGGGAGCCAGGAGTCGGTCCCTGGTTCTCCTGTTGTCAACCGGATGATTTCCATATGGGGGTGTCTGACCACCAACCCAATCCGAGAAAAGTGCATCAAAATCGGCCTTCCGGGAGCCAGGAGTCGGTCCCTGGTTCTCCTGGTGTCAACCGGATGGTTTCCATATGGGGGTGTCTGACCACCAACCCAATCCGAGAAAAGTGCATCAAAATCGGCCTTCCGGGAGCCAGGAGTCGGTCCCTGGTTCTCCTGGTGTCAACCGGATGGTTTCCATATGGGGGTGTCTGACCACCAACCCAATCCGAGAAAAGTGCATCAAAATCGGCCTTCCGGGAGCCAGGAGTCGGTCCCTGGTTCTCATAGTGTCAACCGGATGATTTCCATATGGGGGTGTCTGACCACCAACCCAATCCGAGAAAAGTGCATCAAAATCGGCCTTCCGGGAGCCAGGAGTCGGTCCCTGGTTCTCCTGGTGTCAACCGGATGGTTTCCATATGGGGGTGTCTGACCACCAACCCAATCCGAGAAAAGTGCATCAAAATCGGCCTTCCGGGAGCCAGGAGTCGGTCCCTGGTTCTCATAGTGTCAACCGGATGATTTCCATATGGGGGTGTCTGACCACCAACCCAATCCGAGAAAAGTGCATCAAAATCGGCCTTCCGGGAGCCAGGAGTCGGTCCCTGGTTCTCATAGTGTCAACCGGATGGTTTCCATATGGGGGTGTCTGACCACCAACCCAATCCGAGAAAAGTGCATCAAAATCGGCCTTCCGGGAGCCAGGAGTCGGTCCCTGGTTCTCATAGTGTCAACCGGATGATTTCCATATGGGGGTGTCTGACCACCAACCCAATCCGAGAAAAGTGCATCAAAATCGGCCTTCCGGGAGCCAGGAGTCGGTCCCTGGTTCTCCTGGTGTCAACCGGATGGTTTCCATATGGGGGTGTCTGACCACCAACCCAATCCGAGAAAAGTGCATCAAAATCGGCCTTCCGGGAGCCAGGAGTCGGTCCCTGGTTCTCATAGTGTCAACCGGATGGTTTCCATATGGGGGTGTCTGACCACCAACCCAATCCGAGAAAAGTGCATCAAAATCGGCCTTCCGGGAGCCAGGAGTCGGTCCCTGGTTCTCATAGTGTCAACCGGATGATTTCCATATGGGGGTGTCTGACCACCAACCCAATCCGAGAAAAGTGCATCAAAATCGGCCTTCCGGGAGCCAGGAGTCGGTCCCTGGTTCTCATAGTGTCAACCGGATGATTTCCATATGGGGGTGTCTGACCACCAACCCAATCCGAGAAAAGTGCATCAAAATCGGCCTTCCGGGAGCCAGGAGTCGGTCCCTGGTTCTCATAGTGTCAACCGGATGGTTTCCATATGGGGGTGTCTGACCACCAACCCAATCCGAGAAAAGTGCATCAAAATCGGCCTTCCGGGAGCCAGGAGTCGGTCCCTGGTTCTCATAGTGTCAACCGGATGATTTCCATATGGGGGTGTCTGACCACCAACCCAATCCGAGAAAAGTGCATCAAAATCGGCCTTCCGGGAGCCAGGAGTCGGTCCCTGGTTCTCCTGGTGTCAACCGGATGGTTTCCATATGGGGGTGTCTGACCACCAACCCAATCCGAGAAAAGTGCATCAAAATCGGCCTTCCGGGAGCCAGGAGTCGGTCCCTGGTTCTCATAGTGTCAACCGGATGGTTTCCATATGGGGGTGTCTGACCACCAACCCAATCCGAGAAAAGTGCATCAAAATCGGCCTTCCGGGAGCCAGGAGTCGGTCCCTGGTTCTCATAGTGTCAACCGGATGATTTCCATATGGGGGTGTCTGACCACCAACCCAATCCGAGAA
>NW_028162756.1:95000-100000 GCF_964263955.1 Coregonus lavaretus | reverse complement strand
TGGTGGTCGTGGTTCTGGAGCCCAGGCCATCCAGGGAGTGAGCTGCAGTCTCAGGCCGAGTGAGAGAGGGTTTCACTGGGCATGGAGTGTAGAGATGGAGGCAATGAGCTCCAGAGGTCACAAAGGTCAATGTGGGCCTGCATGGCTGTCAGCAGGGCCACAGAGAGAAGGCCCAAGTGAATAGGTGTGTCTGTGTGAGTGAGTGAACCTGTCTCATAGGGGGGCAGAGCAGGCATCCCCTTTGGGGGCTGTCTGCTCTGTCCCCCTTTTTTTTTGGCCTCCTATACCTCTGGAGGTCAAGGGAGTAAGCTGTACTCTCAAGCCCATGTGAGAGAGGCTTTTAATGGGAAGAGAGAGTTTAAAAAGAGGCATGGAGCTCCAGAGGTCACAAAGGTCAATGTGGGCCTGCATGGATGTCAGCAGGGCATGAGGGAGAAGGCCCAAGTGAATAGGTGTGTCTGTGTGAGTGAGTGAACCTGTCTCATAGGGGGGCAGAGCAGGCATCCCCTTTGGGGGCTGTCTGCTCTGTCCCCCTTTTTTTTTGGCCTCCTATACCTCTGGAGGTCAAGGGAGTAAGCTGTACTCTCAAGCCCATGGGAGAGAGGGTTTTAATAGGGAGAGAGTGATTAAAAAGAGGCATGGTGCTCCAGGGGAGTGAGCTGTACTCTCATGCCCATGGGAGATGCCCTTTACTAGGCAGGGAGTTTAGAACAAGGTGCATGGAGCTCCAGAGGTCACAAAGGTCAATGTGGGCCTGCATGGATGTCAGCAGGGCATGAGGGAGAAGGCCCAAGTGAATAGGTTTGTCTGTGTGTGTCTGTGTGAGTGAGTGAGTGAGTGTGTGTGTGAACCTTTCCCACAGGAGGGCAGCACTGTGCAGGCAGCTCCAATGGAGGCTGGCTGCTCTGTGCCCATGTATTATTTGTTCTCTCTCTCTCTCTCTCCCCTTTCTTCTGGCCTGCTGGGTCACTTTTGTGTGTGGAGGGCTGGACTCTGTCTCACCCATCCCAGCCATGGGCACCCAGAATGCCCATGTGTGAGTCAGGAGCCCTCCCCTGGTTCTCCTAGTGAAAATGACCTGTGGCGCCCCCCTGTGGATGGATCTTGGTGGGGGTGCTTGGACCCCTTCTTGGGGTCCCCCCCAAGCCAGCCATGCCGACCAAGGGCACCCAAAACCCCCATGTGTGAGTGAAAAGCCTCCCCTGGGTCCCCATAGTGAAATCCGGCCTAAAGTGACCTGTGGCGCCCCCCTGTGGATGGATCCGGCTGTGGGGTCTTGGACCCCTTCTTGGGGTCCCCCCCAAGCCAGCCATGCCGACCAAGGGCACCCAAAACCCCCATGTGTGAGTGAAAAGCCTCCCCTGGGTCCCCATAGTGAAATCCGGCCTAAAGTGACCTGTGGCGCCCCCCTGTGGATGGATCCGGCTGTGGGGTCTTGGACCCCTTCTTGGGGTCCCCCCCAAGCCATCCATGCCGGCCATGGGCACCCAAAACCCCCATGTGTGAGTGAACAGCCTCCCCTGGGTACCCATAGTGAAATCAGGCTTAAAGTGACCTGTGGCGCCCCCCTGTGGATGGATCTTGGTGGGGGTGCTTGGACCCCTTCTTGGGGTCTCCTCCAAGCCAGCCATGCCGACCATGGGCACCCAAAACCCCCATGTGTGAGTGAACAGCCTCCCCAGTGTACCCATAGTGAAATCAGGCTTAAAGTGACCTGTGGCGCCCCCCTGTGGATGGATCTTGGTGGGGGTGCTTGGACCCCTTCTTGGGGTCTCCCCCAAGCCAGCCATGCCGACCAAGGGCACCCAAAACCCCCATGTGTGAGTGAACAGCCTCCCCAGTGTCCCCCCAGTGAAATCAGGCCTAAAGTGACCTGTGGCGCCCCCCTGTGGATGGATTCGGCTGTGGGTGCTTGGACCCCTTCTTGGGGTCTCCCCCAAGCCAGCCATGCCGACCAAGGGCACCCAAAACCCCCATGTGTGAGTGAACAGCCTCCCCTGGGTCCCCATAGTGAAATCCGGCCTAAAGTGACCTGTGGCGCCCCCCTGTGGATGGATCCGGCTGTGGGGTCTTGGACCCCTTCTTGGGGTCCCCCCCAAGCCATCCATGCCGGCCATGGGCACCCAAAACCCCCATGTGTGAGTGAACAGCCTCCCCTGGGTACCCATAGTGAAATCAGGCTTAAAGTGACCTGTGGCGCCCCCCTGTGGATGGATCTTGGTGGGGGTGCTTGGACCCCTTCTTGGGGTCTCCTCCAAGCCAGCCATGCCGACCATGGGCACCCAAAACCCCCATGTGTGAGTGAACAGCCTCCCCAGTGTACCCATAGTGAAATCAGGCTTAAAGTGACCTGTGGCGCCCCCCTGTGGATGGATCTTGGTGGGGGTGCTTGGACCCCTTCTTGGGGTCTCCCCCAAGCCAGCCATGCCGACCAAGGGCACCCAAAACCCCCATGTGTGAGTGAACAGCCTCCCCAGTGTCCCCCCAGTGAAATCAGGCCTAAAGTGACCTGTGGCGCCCCCCTGTGGATGGATTCGGCTGTGGGTGCTTGGACCCCTTCTTGGGGTCTCCCCCAAGCCAGCCATGCCGACCAAGGGCACCCAAAACCCCCATGTGTGAGTGAACAGCCTCCCCTGGGTACCCATAGTGAAATCAGGCTTAAAGTGACCTGTGGCGCCCCCCTGTGGATGGATCCGGGTGTGGGGTCTTGGACCCCCCCTTGGGGTCACCCCCAAGCCGGCCAAGGGCACCCAAAACCCCCATGTGTGAGGTAAGAGCCTCCCCTGGTTCTCCTAGTGTCCGCCGGCGGTTTACCATATGGGGGTGTCTGACCACCACCCCAATCCGAGAAAAGTGCATCAAAATCGGCCTCCGTGAGCCAGGAGTCGGTCCCTGGTTCTCATAGTGTCAACCGGATGATTTCCATATGGGGGTGTCTGACCACCACCCCAATCCGAGAAAAGTGCAACAAAATCGGCCTCCGTGAGCCAGGAGTCGGTCCCTGGTTCTCCTGGTGTCCGCCGGCGGTTATCCATATGGGGGTGTCTGACCACCACCCCAATCCGAGAAAAGTGCATCAAAATCGGCCTCCGTGAGCCAGGAGTCGGTCCCTGGTTCTCATAGTGTCAACCGGATGGTTTCCATATGGGGGTGTCTGACCACCAACCCAATCCGAGAAAAGTGCATCAAAATCGGCCTTCCGGGAGCCAGGAGTCGGTCCCTGGTTCTCCTGTTGTCAACCGGATGATTTCCATATGGGGGTGTCTGACCACCAACCCAATCCGAGAAAAGTGCATCAAAATCGGCCTTCCGGGAGCCAGGAGTCGGTCCCTGGTTCTCCTGGTGTCAACCGGATGGTTTCCATATGGGGGTGTCTGACCACCAACCCAATCCGAGAAAAGTGCATCAAAATCGGCCTTCCGGGAGCCAGGAGTCGGTCCCTGGTTCTCCTGGTGTCAACCGGATGGTTTCCATATGGGGGTGTCTGACCACCAACCCAATCCGAGAAAAGTGCATCAAAATCGGCCTTCCGGGAGCCAGGAGTCGGTCCCTGGTTCTCATAGTGTCAACCGGATGATTTCCATATGGGGGTGTCTGACCACCAACCCAATCCGAGAAAAGTGCATCAAAATCGGCCTTCCGGGAGCCAGGAGTCGGTCCCTGGTTCTCCTGGTGTCAACCGGATGGTTTCCATATGGGGGTGTCTGACCACCAACCCAATCCGAGAAAAGTGCATCAAAATCGGCCTTCCGGGAGCCAGGAGTCGGTCCCTGGTTCTCATAGTGTCAACCGGATGATTTCCATATGGGGGTGTCTGACCACCAACCCAATCCGAGAAAAGTGCATCAAAATCGGCCTTCCGGGAGCCAGGAGTCGGTCCCTGGTTCTCATAGTGTCAACCGGATGGTTTCCATATGGGGGTGTCTGACCACCAACCCAATCCGAGAAAAGTGCATCAAAATCGGCCTTCCGGGAGCCAGGAGTCGGTCCCTGGTTCTCATAGTGTCAACCGGATGATTTCCATATGGGGGTGTCTGACCACCAACCCAATCCGAGAAAAGTGCATCAAAATCGGCCTTCCGGGAGCCAGGAGTCGGTCCCTGGTTCTCCTGGTGTCAACCGGATGGTTTCCATATGGGGGTGTCTGACCACCAACCCAATCCGAGAAAAGTGCATCAAAATCGGCCTTCCGGGAGCCAGGAGTCGGTCCCTGGTTCTCATAGTGTCAACCGGATGGTTTCCATATGGGGGTGTCTGACCACCAACCCAATCCGAGAAAAGTGCATCAAAATCGGCCTTCCGGGAGCCAGGAGTCGGTCCCTGGTTCTCATAGTGTCAACCGGATGATTTCCATATGGGGGTGTCTGACCACCAACCCAATCCGAGAAAAGTGCATCAAAATCGGCCTTCCGGGAGCCAGGAGTCGGTCCCTGGTTCTCATAGTGTCAACCGGATGATTTCCATATGGGGGTGTCTGACCACCAACCCAATCCGAGAAAAGTGCATCAAAATCGGCCTTCCGGGAGCCAGGAGTCGGTCCCTGGTTCTCATAGTGTCAACCGGATGGTTTCCATATGGGGGTGTCTGACCACCAACCCAATCCGAGAAAAGTGCATCAAAATCGGCCTTCCGGGAGCCAGGAGTCGGTCCCTGGTTCTCATAGTGTCAACCGGATGATTTCCATATGGGGGTGTCTGACCACCAACCCAATCCGAGAAAAGTGCATCAAAATCGGCCTTCCGGGAGCCAGGAGTCGGTCCCTGGTTCTCCTGGTGTCAACCGGATGGTTTCCATATGGGGGTGTCTGACCACCAACCCAATCCGAGAAAAGTGCATCAAAATCGGCCTTCCGGGAGCCAGGAGTCGGTCCCTGGTTCTCATAGTGTCAACCGGATGGTTTCCATATGGGGGTGTCTGACCACCAACCCAATCCGAGAAAAGTGCATCAAAATCGGCCTTCCGGGAGCCAGGAGTCGGTCCCTGGTTCTCATAGTGTCAAC
>NW_028162756.1:70000-82500 GCF_964263955.1 Coregonus lavaretus | reverse complement strand
TTTTTTTTTGGCCTCCTATACCTCTGGAGGTCAAGGGAGTAAGCTGTACTCTCAAGCCCATGTGAGAGAGGCTTTTAATGGGAAGAGAGAGTTTAAAAAGAGGCATGGAGCTCCAGAGGTCACAAAGGTCAATGTGGGCCTGCATGGATGTCAGCAGGGCATGAGGGAGAAGGCCCAAGTGAATAGGTGTGTCTGTGTGAGTGAGTGAACCTGTCTCATAGGGGGGCAGAGCAGGCATCCCCTTTGGGGGCTGTCTGCTCTGTCCCCCTTTTTTTTTGGCCTCCTATACCTCTGGAGGTCAAGGGAGTAAGCTGTACTCTCAAGCCCATGGGAGAGAGGGTTTTAATAGGGAGAGAGTGATTAAAAAGAGGCATGGTGCTCCAGGGGAGTGAGCTGTACTCTCATGCCCATGGGAGATGCCCTTTACTAGGCAGGGAGTTTAGAACAAGGTGCATGGAGCTCCAGAGGTCACAAAGGTCAATGTGGGCCTGCATGGATGTCAGCAGGGCATGAGGGAGAAGGCCCAAGTGAATAGGTTTGTCTGTGTGTGTCTGTGTGAGTGAGTGAGTGAGTGTGTGTGTGAACCTTTCCCACAGGAGGGCAGCACTGTGCAGGCAGCTCCAATGGAGGCTGGCTGCTCTGTGCCCATGTATTATTTGTTCTCTCTCTCTCTCTCTCCCCTTTCTTCTGGCCTGCTGGGTCACTTTTGTGTGTGGAGGGCTGGACTCTGTCTCACCCATCCCAGCCATGGGCACCCAGAATGCCCATGTGTGAGTCAGGAGCCCTCCCCTGGTTCTCCTAGTGAAAATGACCTGTGGCGCCCCCCTGTGGATGGATCTTGGTGGGGGTGCTTGGACCCCTTCTTGGGGTCCCCCCCAAGCCAGCCATGCCGACCAAGGGCACCCAAAACCCCCATGTGTGAGTGAAAAGCCTCCCCTGGGTCCCCATAGTGAAATCCGGCCTAAAGTGACCTGTGGCGCCCCCCTGTGGATGGATCCGGCTGTGGGGTCTTGGACCCCTTCTTGGGGTCCCCCCCAAGCCAGCCATGCCGACCAAGGGCACCCAAAACCCCCATGTGTGAGTGAAAAGCCTCCCCTGGGTCCCCATAGTGAAATCCGGCCTAAAGTGACCTGTGGCGCCCCCCTGTGGATGGATCCGGCTGTGGGGTCTTGGACCCCTTCTTGGGGTCCCCCCCAAGCCATCCATGCCGGCCATGGGCACCCAAAACCCCCATGTGTGAGTGAACAGCCTCCCCTGGGTACCCATAGTGAAATCAGGCTTAAAGTGACCTGTGGCGCCCCCCTGTGGATGGATCTTGGTGGGGGTGCTTGGACCCCTTCTTGGGGTCTCCTCCAAGCCAGCCATGCCGACCATGGGCACCCAAAACCCCCATGTGTGAGTGAACAGCCTCCCCAGTGTACCCATAGTGAAATCAGGCTTAAAGTGACCTGTGGCGCCCCCCTGTGGATGGATCTTGGTGGGGGTGCTTGGACCCCTTCTTGGGGTCTCCCCCAAGCCAGCCATGCCGACCAAGGGCACCCAAAACCCCCATGTGTGAGTGAACAGCCTCCCCAGTGTCCCCCCAGTGAAATCAGGCCTAAAGTGACCTGTGGCGCCCCCCTGTGGATGGATTCGGCTGTGGGTGCTTGGACCCCTTCTTGGGGTCTCCCCCAAGCCAGCCATGCCGACCAAGGGCACCCAAAACCCCCATGTGTGAGTGAACAGCCTCCCCTGGGTCCCCATAGTGAAATCCGGCCTAAAGTGACCTGTGGCGCCCCCCTGTGGATGGATCCGGCTGTGGGGTCTTGGACCCCTTCTTGGGGTCCCCCCCAAGCCATCCATGCCGGCCATGGGCACCCAAAACCCCCATGTGTGAGTGAACAGCCTCCCCTGGGTACCCATAGTGAAATCAGGCTTAAAGTGACCTGTGGCGCCCCCCTGTGGATGGATCTTGGTGGGGGTGCTTGGACCCCTTCTTGGGGTCTCCTCCAAGCCAGCCATGCCGACCATGGGCACCCAAAACCCCCATGTGTGAGTGAACAGCCTCCCCAGTGTACCCATAGTGAAATCAGGCTTAAAGTGACCTGTGGCGCCCCCCTGTGGATGGATCTTGGTGGGGGTGCTTGGACCCCTTCTTGGGGTCTCCCCCAAGCCAGCCATGCCGACCAAGGGCACCCAAAACCCCCATGTGTGAGTGAACAGCCTCCCCAGTGTCCCCCCAGTGAAATCAGGCCTAAAGTGACCTGTGGCGCCCCCCTGTGGATGGATTCGGCTGTGGGTGCTTGGACCCCTTCTTGGGGTCTCCCCCAAGCCAGCCATGCCGACCAAGGGCACCCAAAACCCCCATGTGTGAGTGAACAGCCTCCCCTGGGTCCCCATAGTGAAATCCGGCCTAAAGTGACCTGTGGCGCCCCCCTGTGGATGGATCCGGCTGTGGGGTCTTGGACCCCTTCTTGGGGTCCCCCCCAAGCCATCCATGCCGGCCATGGGCACCCAAAACCCCCATGTGTGAGTGAACAGCCTCCCCTGGGTACCCATAGTGAAATCAGGCTTAAAGTGACCTGTGGCGCCCCCCTGTGGATGGATCTTGGTGGGGGTGCTTGGACCCCTTCTTGGGGTCTCCTCCAAGCCAGCCATGCCGACCATGGGCACCCAAAACCCCCATGTGTGAGTGAACAGCCTCCCCAGTGTACCCATAGTGAAATCAGGCTTAAAGTGACCTGTGGCGCCCCCCTGTGGATGGATCTTGGTGGGGGTGCTTGGACCCCTTCTTGGGGTCTCCCCCAAGCCAGCCATGCCGACCAAGGGCACCCAAAACCCCCATGTGTGAGTGAACAGCCTCCCCAGTGTCCCCCCAGTGAAATCAGGCCTAAAGTGACCTGTGGCGCCCCCCTGTGGATGGATTCGGCTGTGGGTGCTTGGACCCCTTCTTGGGGTCTCCCCCAAGCCAGCCATGCCGACCAAGGGCACCCAAAACCCCCATGTGTGAGTGAACAGCCTCCCCTGGGTCCCCATAGTGAAATCCGGCCTAAAGTGACCTGTGGCGCCCCCCTGTGGATGGATCCGGCTGTGGGGTCTTGGACCCCTTCTTGGGGTCCCCCCCAAGCCATCCATGCCGGCCATGGGCACCCAAAACCCCCATGTGTGAGTGAACAGCCTCCCCTGGGTACCCATAGTGAAATCAGGCTTAAAGTGACCTGTGGCGCCCCCCTGTGGATGGATCTTGGTGGGGGTGCTTGGACCCCTTCTTGGGGTCTCCTCCAAGCCAGCCATGCCGACCATGGGCACCCAAAACCCCCATGTGTGAGTGAACAGCCTCCCCAGTGTACCCATAGTGAAATCAGGCTTAAAGTGACCTGTGGCGCCCCCCTGTGGATGGATCTTGGTGGGGGTGCTTGGACCCCTTCTTGGGGTCTCCCCCAAGCCAGCCATGCCGACCAAGGGCACCCAAAACCCCCATGTGTGAGTGAACAGCCTCCCCAGTGTCCCCCCAGTGAAATCAGGCCTAAAGTGACCTGTGGCGCCCCCCTGTGGATGGATTCGGCTGTGGGTGCTTGGACCCCTTCTTGGGGTCTCCCCCAAGCCAGCCATGCCGACCAAGGGCACCCAAAACCCCCATGTGTGAGTGAACAGCCTCCCCTGGGTCCCCATAGTGAAATCCGGCCTAAAGTGACCTGTGGCGCCCCCCTGTGGATGGATCCGGCTGTGGGGTCTTGGACCCCTTCTTGGGGTCCCCCCCAAGCCATCCATGCCGGCCATGGGCACCCAAAACCCCCATGTGTGAGTGAACAGCCTCCCCTGGGTACCCATAGTGAAATCAGGCTTAAAGTGACCTGTGGCGCCCCCCTGTGGATGGATCTTGGTGGGGGTGCTTGGACCCCTTCTTGGGGTCTCCTCCAAGCCAGCCATGCCGACCATGGGCACCCAAAACCCCCATGTGTGAGTGAACAGCCTCCCCAGTGTACCCATAGTGAAATCAGGCTTAAAGTGACCTGTGGCGCCCCCCTGTGGATGGATCTTGGTGGGGGTGCTTGGACCCCTTCTTGGGGTCTCCCCCAAGCCAGCCATGCCGACCAAGGGCACCCAAAACCCCCATGTGTGAGTGAACAGCCTCCCCAGTGTCCCCCCAGTGAAATCAGGCCTAAAGTGACCTGTGGCGCCCCCCTGTGGATGGATTCGGCTGTGGGTGCTTGGACCCCTTCTTGGGGTCTCCCCCAAGCCAGCCATGCCGACCAAGGGCACCCAAAACCCCCATGTGTGAGTGAACAGCCTCCCCTGGGTCCCCATAGTGAAATCCGGCCTAAAGTGACCTGTGGCGCCCCCCTGTGGATGGATCCGGCTGTGGGGTCTTGGACCCCTTCTTGGGGTCCCCCCCAAGCCATCCATGCCGGCCATGGGCACCCAAAACCCCCATGTGTGAGTGAACAGCCTCCCCTGGGTACCCATAGTGAAATCAGGCTTAAAGTGACCTGTGGCGCCCCCCTGTGGATGGATCTTGGTGGGGGTGCTTGGACCCCTTCTTGGGGTCTCCTCCAAGCCAGCCATGCCGACCATGGGCACCCAAAACCCCCATGTGTGAGTGAACAGCCTCCCCAGTGTACCCATAGTGAAATCAGGCTTAAAGTGACCTGTGGCGCCCCCCTGTGGATGGATCTTGGTGGGGGTGCTTGGACCCCTTCTTGGGGTCTCCCCCAAGCCAGCCATGCCGACCAAGGGCACCCAAAACCCCCATGTGTGAGTGAACAGCCTCCCCAGTGTCCCCCCAGTGAAATCAGGCCTAAAGTGACCTGTGGCGCCCCCCTGTGGATGGATTCGGCTGTGGGTGCTTGGACCCCTTCTTGGGGTCTCCCCCAAGCCAGCCATGCCGACCAAGGGCACCCAAAACCCCCATGTGTGAGTGAACAGCCTCCCCTGGGTCCCCATAGTGAAATCCGGCCTAAAGTGACCTGTGGCGCCCCCCTGTGGATGGATCCGGCTGTGGGGTCTTGGACCCCTTCTTGGGGTCCCCCCCCAAGCCATCCATGCCGGCCATGGGCACCCAAAACCCCCATGTGTGAGTGAACAGCCTCCCCTGGGTACCCATAGTGAAATCAGGCTTAAAGTGACCTGTGGCGCCCCCCTGTGGATGGATCTTGGTGGGGGTGCTTGGACCCCTTCTTGGGGTCTCCTCCAAGCCAGCCATGCCGACCATGGGCACCCAAAACCCCCATGTGTGAGTGAACAGCCTCCCCAGTGTACCCATAGTGAAATCAGGCTTAAAGTGACCTGTGGCGCCCCCCTGTGGATGGATCTTGGTGGGGGTGCTTGGACCCCTTCTTGGGGTCTCCCCCAAGCCAGCCATGCCGACCAAGGGCACCCAAAACCCCCATGTGTGAGTGAACAGCCTCCCCAGTGTCCCCCCAGTGAAATCAGGCCTAAAGTGACCTGTGGCGCCCCCCTGTGGATGGATTCGGCTGTGGGTGCTTGGACCCTCTTCTTGGGGTCTCCCCCAAGCCAGCCATGCCGACCAAGGGCACCCAAAACCCCCATGTGTGAGTGAACAGCCTCCCCTGGGTCCCCATAGTGAAATCCGGCCTAAAGTGACCTGTGGCGCCCCCCTGTGGATGGATCCGGCTGTGGGGTCTTGGACCCCTTCTTGGGGTCCCCCCCAAGCCATCCATGCCGGCCATGGGCACCCAAAACCCCCATGTGTGAGTGAACAGCCTCCCCTGGGTACCCATAGTGAAATCAGGCTTAAAGTGACCTGTGGCGCCCCCCTGTGGATGGATCTTGGTGGGGGTGCTTGGACCCCTTCTTGGGGTCTCCTCCAAGCCAGCCATGCCGACCATGGGCACCCAAAACCCCCATGTGTGAGTGAACAGCCTCCCCAGTGTACCCATAGTGAAATCAGGCTTAAAGTGACCTGTGGCGCCCCCCTGTGGATGGATCTTGGTGGGGGTGCTTGGACCCCTTCTTGGGGTCTCCCCCAAGCCAGCCATGCCGACCAAGGGCACCCAAAACCCCCATGTGTGAGTGAACAGCCTCCCCAGTGTCCCCCCAGTGAAATCAGGCCTAAAGTGACCTGTGGCGCCCCCCTGTGGATGGATTCGGCTGTGGGTGCTTGGACCCCTTCTTGGGGTCTCCCCCAAGCCAGCCATGCCGACCAAGGGCACCCAAAACCCCCATGTGTGAGTGAACAGCCTCCCCTGGGTCCCCATAGTGAAATCCGGCCTAAAGTGACCTGTGGCGCCCCCCTGTGGATGGATCCGGCTGTGGGGTCTTGGACCCCTTCTTGGGGTCCCCCCCAAGCCATCCATGCCGGCCATGGGCACCCAAAACCCCCATGTGTGAGTGAACAGCCTCCCCTGGGTACCCATAGTGAAATCAGGCTTAAAGTGACCTGTGGCGCCCCCCTGTGGATGGATCTTGGTGGGGGTGCTTGGACCCCTTCTTGGGGTCTCCTCCAAGCCAGCCATGCCGACCATGGGCACCCAAAACCCCCATGTGTGAGTGAACAGCCTCCCCAGTGTACCCATAGTGAAATCAGGCTTAAAGTGACCTGTGGCGCCCCCCTGTGGATGGATCTTGGTGGGGGTGCTTGGACCCCTTCTTGGGGTCTCCCCCAAGCCAGCCATGCCGACCAAGGGCACCCAAAACCCCCATGTGTGAGTGAACAGCCTCCCCAGTGTCCCCCCAGTGAAATCAGGCCTAAAGTGACCTGTGGCGCCCCCCTGTGGATGGATTCGGCTGTGGGTGCTTGGACCCCTTCTTGGGGTCTCCCCCAAGCCAGCCATGCCGACCAAGGGCACCCAAAACCCCCATGTGTGAGTGAACAGCCTCCCCTGGGTCCCCATAGTGAAATCCGGCCTAAAGTGACCTGTGGCGCCCCCCTGTGGATGGATCCGGCTGTGGGGTCTTGGACCCCTTCTTGGGGTCCCCCCCAAGCCATCCATGCCGGCCATGGGCACCCAAAACCCCCATGTGTGAGTGAACAGCCTCCCCTGGGTACCCATAGTGAAATCAGGCTTAAAGTGACCTGTGGCGCCCCCCTGTGGATGGATCTTGGTGGGGGTGCTTGGACCCCTTCTTGGGGTCTCCTCCAAGCCAGCCATGCCGACCATGGGCACCCAAAACCCCCATGTGTGAGTGAACAGCCTCCCCAGTGTACCCATAGTGAAATCAGGCTTAAAGTGACCTGTGGCGCCCCCCTGTGGATGGATCTTGGTGGGGGTGCTTGGACCCCTTCTTGGGGTCTCCCCCAAGCCAGCCATGCCGACCAAGGGCACCCAAAACCCCCATGTGTGAGTGAACAGCCTCCCCAGTGTCCCCCCAGTGAAATCAGGCCTAAAGTGACCTGTGGCGCCCCCCTGTGGATGGATTCGGCTGTGGGTGCTTGGACCCCTTCTTGGGGTCTCTCCCCAAGCCAGCCATGCCGACCAAGGGCACCCAAAACCCCCATGTGTGAGTGAACAGCCTCCCCTGGGTCCCCATAGTGAAATCCGGCCTAAAGTGACCTGTGGCGCCCCCCTGTGGATGGATCTTGGTGGGGGTGCTTGGACCCCTTCTTGGGGTCTCCCCCAAGCCAGCCATGCCGACCAAGGGCACCCAAAACCCCCATGTGTGAGTGAACAGCCTCCCCAGTGTCCCCCCAGTGAAATCAGGCCTAAAGTGACCTGTGGCGCCCCCCTGTGGATGGATTCGGCTGTGGGTGCTTGGACCCCTTCTTGGGGTCTCCCCCAAGCCAGCCATGCCGACCAAGGGCACCCAAAACCCCCATGTGTGAGTGAACAGCCTCCCCTGGGTCCCCATAGTGAAATCCGGCCTAAAGTGACCTGTGGCGCCCCCCTGTGGATGGATCCGGCTGTGGGGTCTTGGACCCCTTCTTGGGGTCCCCCCCAAGCCATCCATGCCGGCCATGGGCACCCAAAACCCCCATGTGTGAGTGAACAGCCTCCCCTGGGTACCCATAGTGAAATCAGGCTTAAAGTGACCTGTGGCGCCCCCCTGTGGATGGATCTTGGTGGGGGTGCTTGGACCCCTTCTTGGGGTCTCCTCCAAGCCAGCCATGCCGACCATGGGCACCCAAAACCCCCATGTGTGAGTGAACAGCCTCCCCAGTGTACCCATAGTGAAATCAGGCTTAAAGTGACCTGTGGCGCCCCCCTGTGGATGGATCTTGGTGGGGGTGCTTGGACCCCTTCTTGGGGTCTCCCCCAAGCCAGCCATGCCGACCAAGGGCACCCAAAACCCCCATGTGTGAGTGAACAGCCTCCCCAGTGTCCCCCCAGTGAAATCAGGCCTAAAGTGACCTGTGGCGCCCCCCTGTGGATGGATTCGGCTGTGGGTGCTTGGACCCCTTCTTGGGGTCTCCCCCAAGCCAGCCATGCCGACCAAGGGCACCCAAAACCCCCATGTGTGAGTGAACAGCCTCCCCTGGGTCCCCATAGTGAAATCCGGCCTAAAGTGACCTGTGGCGCCCCCCTGTGGATGGATCCGGCTGTGGGGTCTTGGACCCCTTCTTGGGGTCCCCCCCAAGCCATCCATGCCGGCCATGGGCACCCAAAACCCCCATGTGTGAGTGAACAGCCTCCCCTGGGTACCCATAGTGAAATCAGGCTTAAAGTGACCTGTGGCGCCCCCCTGTGGATGGATCTTGGTGGGGGTGCTTGGACCCCTTCTTGGGGTCTCCTCCAAGCCAGCCATGCCGACCATGGGCACCCAAAACCCCCATGTGTGAGTGAACAGCCTCCCCAGTGTACCCATAGTGAAATCAGGCTTAAAGTGACCTGTGGCGCCCCCCTGTGGATGGATCTTGGTGGGGGTGCTTGGACCCCTTCTTGGGGTCTCCCCCAAGCCAGCCATGCCGACCAAGGGCACCCAAAACCCCCATGTGTGAGTGAACAGCCTCCCCAGTGTCCCCCCAGTGAAATCAGGCCTAAAGTGACCTGTGGCGCCCCCCTGTGGATGGATTCGGCTGTGGGTGCTTGGACCCCTTCTTGGGGTCTCCCCCAAGCCAGCCATGCCGACCAAGGGCACCCAAAACCCCCATGTGTGAGTGAACAGCCTCCCCTGGGTACCCATAGTGAAATCAGGCTTAAAGTGACCTGTGGCGCCCCCCTGTGGATGGATCCGGGTGTGGGGTCTTGGACCCCCCCTTGGGGTCACCCCCAAGCCGGCCAAGGGCACCCAAAACCCCCATGTGTGAGGTAAGAGCCTCCCCTGGTTCTCCTAGTGTCCGCCGGCGGTTTACCATATGGGGGTGTCTGACCACCACCCCAATCCGAGAAAAGTGCATCAAAATCGGCCTCCGTGAGCCAGGAGTCGGTCCCTGGTTCTCATAGTGTCAACCGGATGATTTCCATATGGGGGTGTCTGACCACCACCCCAATCCGAGAAAAGTGCAACAAAATCGGCCTCCGTGAGCCAGGAGTCGGTCCCTGGTTCTCCTGGTGTCCGCCGGCGGTTATCCATATGGGGGTGTCTGACCACCACCCCAATCCGAGAAAAGTGCATCAAAATCGGCCTCCGTGAGCCAGGAGTCGGTCCCTGGTTCTCATAGTGTCAACCGGATGGTTTCCATATGGGGGTGTCTGACCACCAACCCAATCCGAGAAAAGTGCATCAAAATCGGCCTTCCGGGAGCCAGGAGTCGGTCCCTGGTTCTCCTGTTGTCAACCGGATGATTTCCATATGGGGGTGTCTGACCACCAACCCAATCCGAGAAAAGTGCATCAAAATCGGCCTTCCGGGAGCCAGGAGTCGGTCCCTGGTTCTCCTGGTGTCAACCGGATGGTTTCCATATGGGGGTGTCTGACCACCAACCCAATCCGAGAAAAGTGCATCAAAATCGGCCTTCCGGGAGCCAGGAGTCGGTCCCTGGTTCTCCTGGTGTCAACCGGATGGTTTCCATATGGGGGTGTCTGACCACCAACCCAATCCGAGAAAAGTGCATCAAAATCGGCCTTCCGGGAGCCAGGAGTCGGTCCCTGGTTCTCCTGGTGTCAACCGGATGGTTTCCATATGGGGGTGTCTGACCACCAACCCAATCCGAGAAAAGTGCATCAAAATCGGCCTTCCGGGAGCCAGGAGTCGGTCCCTGGTTCTCATAGTGTCAACCGGATGATTTCCATATGGGGGTGTCTGACCACCAACCCAATCCGAGAAAAGTGCATCAAAATCGGCCTTCCGGGAGCCAGGAGTCGGTCCCTGGTTCTCCTGGTGTCAACCGGATGGTTTCCATATGGGGGTGTCTGACCACCAACCCAATCCGAGAAAAGTGCATCAAAATCGGCCTTCCGGGAGCCAGGAGTCGGTCCCTGGTTCTCATAGTGTCAACCGGATGATTTCCATATGGGGGTGTCTGACCACCAACCCAATCCGAGAAAAGTGCATCAAAATCGGCCTTCCGGGAGCCAGGAGTCGGTCCCTGGTTCTCATAGTGTCAACCGGATGGTTTCCATATGGGGGTGTCTGACCACCAACCCAATCCGAGAAAAGTGCATCAAAATCGGCCTTCCGGGAGCCAGGAGTCGGTCCCTGGTTCTCATAGTGTCAACCGGATGATTTCCATATGGGGGTGTCTGACCACCAACCCAATCCGAGAAAAGTGCATCAAAATCGGCCTTCCGGGAGCCAGGAGTCGGTCCCTGGTTCTCCTGGTGTCAACCGGATGGTTTCCATATGGGGGTGTCTGACCACCAACCCAATCCGAGAAAAGTGCATCAAAATCGGCCTTCCGGGAGCCAGGAGTCGGTCCCTGGTTCTCATAGTGTCAACCGGATGGTTTCCATATAGGGGTGTCTGACCACCAACCCAATCCGAGAAAAGTGCATCAAAATCGGCCTTCCGGGAGCCAGGAGTCGGTCCCTGGTTCTCATAGTGTCAACCGGATGATTTCCATATGGGGGTGTCTGACCACCAACCCAATCCGAGAAAAGTGCATCAAAATCGGCCTTCCGGGAGCCAGGAGTCGGTCCCTGGTTCTCATAGTGTCAACCGGATGATTTCCATATGGGGGTGTCTGACCACCAACCCAATCCGAGAAAAGTGCATCAAAATCGGCCTTCCGGGAGCCAGGAGTCGGTCCCTGGTTCTCATAGTGTCAACCGGATGGTTTCCATATGGGGGTGTCTGACCACCAACCCAATCCGAGAAAAGTGCATCAAAATCGGCCTTCCGGGAGCCAGGAGTCGGTCCCTGGTTCTCATAGTGTCAACCGGATGATTTCCATATGGGGGTGTCTGACCACCAACCCAATCCGAGAAAAGTGCATCAAAATCGGCCTTCCGGGAGCCAGGAGTCGGTCCCTGGTTCTCCTGGTGTCAACCGGATGGTTTCCATATGGGGGTGTCTGACCACCAACCCAATCCGAGAAAAGTGCATCAAAATCGGCCTTCCGGGAGCCAGGAGTCGGTCCCTGGTTCTCATAGTGTCAACCGGATGATTTCCATATGGGGGTGTCTGACCACCAACCCAATCCGAGAAAAGTGCATCAAAATCGGCCTTCCGGGAGCCAGGAGTCGGTCCCTGGTTCTCATAGTGTCAACCGGATGATTTCCATATGGGGGTGTCTGACCACCAACCCAATCCGAGAAAAGTGCATCAAAATCGGCCTTCCGGGAGCCAGGAGTCGGTCCCTGGTTCTCATAGTGTCAACCGGATGGTTTCCATATGGGGGTGTCTGACCACCAACCCAATCCGAGAAAAGTGCATCAAAATCGGCCTTCCGGGAGCCAGGAGTCGGTCCCTGGTTCTCATAGTGTCAACCGGATGATTTCCATATGGGGGTGTCTGACCACCAACCCAATCCGAGAAAAGTGCATCAAAATCGGCCTTCCGGGAGCCAGGAGTCGGTCCCTGGTTCTCCTGGTGTCAACCGGATGGTTTCCATATGGGGGTGTCTGACCACCAACCCAATCCGAGAAAAGTGCATCAAAATCGGCCTTCCGGGAGCCAGGAGTCGGTCCCTGGTTCTCATAGTGTCAACCGGATGATTTCCATATGGGGGTGTCTGACCACCAACCCAATCCGAGAAAAGTGCATCAAAATCGGCCTTCCGGGAGCCAGGAGTCGGTCCCTGGTTCTCATAGTGTCAACCGGATGGTTTCCATATGGGGGTGTCTGACCACCAACCCAATCCGAGAAAAGTGCATCAAAATCGGCCTTCCGGGAGCCAGGAGTCGGTCCCTGGTTCTCATAGTGTCAACCGGATGATTTCCATATGGGGGTGTCTGACCACCAACCCAATCCGAGAAAAGTGCATCAAAATCGGCCTTCCGGGAGCCAGGAGTCGGTCCCTGGTTCTCCTGGTGTCAACCGGATGGTTTCCATATGGGGGTGTCTGACCACCAACCCAATCCGAGAAAAGTGCATCAAAATCGGCCTTCCGGGAGCCAGGAGTCGGTCCCTGGTTCTCATAGTGTCAACCGGATGGTTTCCATATAGGGGTGTCTGACCACCAACCCAATCCGAGAAAAGTGCATCAAAATCGGCCTTCCGGGAGCCAGGAGTCGGTCCCTGGT
>NW_028162756.1:50000-57500 GCF_964263955.1 Coregonus lavaretus | reverse complement strand
CTGCTCTGTCCCCCTTTTTTTTTGGCCTCCTATACCTCTGGAGGTCAAGGGAGTAAGCTGTACTCTCAAGCCCATGGGAGAGAGGGTTTTAATAGGGAGAGAGTGATTAAAAAGAGGCATGGTGCTCCAGGGGAGTGAGCTGTACTCTCATGCCCATGGGAGATGCCCTTTACTAGGCAGGGAGTTTAGAACAAGGTGCATGGAGCTCCAGAGGTCACAAAGGTCAATGTGGGCCTGCATGGATGTCAGCAGGGCATGAGGGAGAAGGCCCAAGTGAATAGGTTTGTCTGTGTGTGTCTGTGTGAGTGAGTGAGTGAGTGTGTGTGTGAACCTTTCCCACAGGAGGGCAGCACTGTGCAGGCAGCTCCAATGGAGGCTGGCTGCTCTGTGCCCATGTATTATTTGTTCTCTCTCTCTCTCTCTCCCCTTTCTTCTGGCCTGCTGGGTCACTTTTGTGTGTGGAGGGCTGGACTCTGTCTCACCCATCCCAGCCATGGGCACCCAGAATGCCCATGTGTGAGTCAGGAGCCCTCCCCTGGTTCTCCTAGTGAAAATGACCTGTGGCGCCCCCCTGTGGATGGATCTTGGTGGGGGTGCTTGGACCCCTTCTTGGGGTCCCCCCCAAGCCAGCCATGCCGACCAAGGGCACCCAAAACCCCCATGTGTGAGTGAACAGCCTCCCCAGTGTACCCATAGTGAAATCAGGCTTAAAGTGACCTGTGGCGCCCCCCTGTGGATGGATCTTGGTGGGGGTGCTTGGACCCCTTCTTGGGGTCTCCCCCAAGCCAGCCATGCCGACCAAGGGCACCCAAAACCCCCATGTGTGAGTGAACAGCCTCCCCAGTGTCCCCCCAGTGAAATCAGGCCTAAAGTGACCTGTGGCGCCCCCCTGTGGATGGATTCGGCTGTGGGTGCTTGGACCCCTTCTTGGGGTCTCCCCCAAGCCAGCCATGCCGACCAAGGGCACCCAAAACCCCCATGTGTGAGTGAACAGCCTCCCCTGGGTCCCCATAGTGAAATCCGGCCTAAAGTGACCTGTGGCGCCCCCCTGTGGATGGATCCGGCTGTGGGGTCTTGGACCCCTTCTTGGGGTCCCCCCCAAGCCATCCATGCCGGCCATGGGCACCCAAAACCCCCATGTGTGAGTGAACAGCCTCCCCTGGGTACCCATAGTGAAATCAGGCTTAAAGTGACCTGTGGCGCCCCCCTGTGGATGGATCTTGGTGGGGGTGCTTGGACCCCTTCTTGGGGTCTCCTCCAAGCCAGCCATGCCGACCATGGGCACCCAAAACCCCCATGTGTGAGTGAACAGCCTCCCCAGTGTACCCATAGTGAAATCAGGCTTAAAGTGACCTGTGGCGCCCCCCTGTGGATGGATCTTGGTGGGGGTGCTTGGACCCCTTCTTGGGGTCTCCCCCAAGCCAGCCATGCCGACCAAGGGCACCCAAAACCCCCATGTGTGAGTGAACAGCCTCCCCAGTGTCCCCCCAGTGAAATCAGGCCTAAAGTGACCTGTGGCGCCCCCCTGTGGATGGATTCGGCTGTGGGTGCTTGGACCCCTTCTTGGGGTCTCCCCCAAGCCAGCCATGCCGACCAAGGGCACCCAAAACCCCCATGTGTGAGTGAACAGCCTCCCCTGGGTCCCCATAGTGAAATCCGGCCTAAAGTGACCTGTGGCGCCCCCCTGTGGATGGATCCGGCTGTGGGGTCTTGGACCCCTTCTTGGGGTCCCCCCCAAGCCATCCATGCCGGCCATGGGCACCCAAAACCCCCATGTGTGAGTGAACAGCCTCCCCTGGGTACCCATAGTGAAATCAGGCTTAAAGTGACCTGTGGCGCCCCCCTGTGGATGGATCTTGGTGGGGGTGCTTGGACCCCTTCTTGGGGTCTCCTCCAAGCCAGCCATGCCGACCATGGGCACCCAAAACCCCCATGTGTGAGTGAACAGCCTCCCCAGTGTACCCATAGTGAAATCAGGCTTAAAGTGACCTGTGGCGCCCCCCTGTGGATGGATCTTGGTGGGGGTGCTTGGACCCCTTCTTGGGGTCTCCCCCAAGCCAGCCATGCCGACCAAGGGCACCCAAAACCCCCATGTGTGAGTGAACAGCCTCCCCAGTGTCCCCCCAGTGAAATCAGGCCTAAAGTGACCTGTGGCGCCCCCCTGTGGATGGATTCGGCTGTGGGTGCTTGGACCCCTTCTTGGGGTCTCCCCCAAGCCAGCCATGCCGACCAAGGGCACCCAAAACCCCCATGTGTGAGTGAACAGCCTCCCCTGGGTCCCCATAGTGAAATCCGGCCTAAAGTGACCTGTGGCGCCCCCCTGTGGATGGATCCGGCTGTGGGGTCTTGGACCCCTTCTTGGGGTCCCCCCCAAGCCATCCATGCCGGCCATGGGCACCCAAAACCCCCATGTGTGAGTGAACAGCCTCCCCTGGGTACCCATAGTGAAATCAGGCTTAAAGTGACCTGTGGCGCCCCCCTGTGGATGGATCTTGGTGGGGGTGCTTGGACCCCTTCTTGGGGTCTCCTCCAAGCCAGCCATGCCGACCATGGGCACCCAAAACCCCCATGTGTGAGTGAACAGCCTCCCCAGTGTACCCATAGTGAAATCAGGCTTAAAGTGACCTGTGGCGCCCCCCTGTGGATGGATCTTGGTGGGGGTGCTTGGACCCCTTCTTGGGGTCTCCCCCAAGCCAGCCATGCCGACCAAGGGCACCCAAAACCCCCATGTGTGAGTGAACAGCCTCCCCAGTGTCCCCCCAGTGAAATCAGGCCTAAAGTGACCTGTGGCGCCCCCCTGTGGATGGATTCGGCTGTGGGTGCTTGGACCCCTTCTTGGGGTCTCCCCCAAGCCAGCCATGCCGACCAAGGGCACCCAAAACCCCCATGTGTGAGTGAACAGCCTCCCCTGGGTCCCCATAGTGAAATCCGGCCTAAAGTGACCTGTGGCGCCCCCCTGTGGATGGATCCGGCTGTGGGGTCTTGGACCCCTTCTTGGGGTCCCCCCCAAGCCATCCATGCCGGCCATGGGCACCCAAAACCCCCATGTGTGAGTGAACAGCCTCCCCTGGGTACCCATAGTGAAATCAGGCTTAAAGTGACCTGTGGCGCCCCCCTGTGGATGGATCTTGGTGGGGGTGCTTGGACCCCTTCTTGGGGTCTCCTCCAAGCCAGCCATGCCGACCATGGGCACCCAAAACCCCCATGTGTGAGTGAACAGCCTCCCCAGTGTACCCATAGTGAAATCAGGCTTAAAGTGACCTGTGGCGCCCCCCTGTGGATGGATCTTGGTGGGGGTGCTTGGACCCCTTCTTGGGGTCTCCCCCAAGCCAGCCATGCCGACCAAGGGCACCCAAAACCCCCATGTGTGAGTGAACAGCCTCCCCAGTGTCCCCCCAGTGAAATCAGGCCTAAAGTGACCTGTGGCGCCCCCCTGTGGATGGATTCGGCTGTGGGTGCTTGGACCCCTTCTTGGGGTCTCCCCCAAGCCAGCCATGCCGACCAAGGGCACCCAAAACCCCCATGTGTGAGTGAACAGCCTCCCCTGGGTCCCCATAGTGAAATCCGGCCTAAAGTGACCTGTGGCGCCCCCCTGTGGATGGATCCGGCTGTGGGGTCTTGGACCCCTTCTTGGGGTCCCCCCCAAGCCATCCATGCCGGCCATGGGCACCCAAAACCCCCATGTGTGAGTGAACAGCCTCCCCTGGGTACCCATAGTGAAATCAGGCTTAAAGTGACCTGTGGCGCCCCCCTGTGGATGGATCTTGGTGGGGGTGCTTGGACCCCTTCTTGGGGTCTCCTCCAAGCCAGCCATGCCGACCATGGGCACCCAAAACCCCCATGTGTGAGTGAACAGCCTCCCCAGTGTACCCATAGTGAAATCAGGCTTAAAGTGACCTGTGGCGCCCCCCTGTGGATGGATCTTGGTGGGGGTGCTTGGACCCCTTCTTGGGGTCTCCCCCAAGCCAGCCATGCCGACCAAGGGCACCCAAAACCCCCATGTGTGAGTGAACAGCCTCCCCAGTGTCCCCCCAGTGAAATCAGGCCTAAAGTGACCTGTGGCGCCCCCCTGTGGATGGATTCGGCTGTGGGTGCTTGGACCCCTTCTTGGGGTCTCCCCCAAGCCAGCCATGCCGACCAAGGGCACCCAAAACCCCCATGTGTGAGTGAACAGCCTCCCCTGGGTCCCCATAGTGAAATCCGGCCTAAAGTGACCTGTGGCGCCCCCCTGTGGATGGATCCGGCTGTGGGGTCTTGGACCCCTTCTTGGGGTCCCCCCCAAGCCATCCATGCCGGCCATGGGCACCCAAAACCCCCATGTGTGAGTGAACAGCCTCCCCTGGGTACCCATAGTGAAATCAGGCTTAAAGTGACCTGTGGCGCCCCCCTGTGGATGGATCTTGGTGGGGGTGCTTGGACCCCTTCTTGGGGTCTCCTCCAAGCCAGCCATGCCGACCATGGGCACCCAAAACCCCCATGTGTGAGTGAACAGCCTCCCCAGTGTACCCATAGTGAAATCAGGCTTAAAGTGACCTGTGGCGCCCCCCTGTGGATGGATCTTGGTGGGGGTGCTTGGACCCCTTCTTGGGGTCTCCCCCAAGCCAGCCATGCCGACCAAGGGCACCCAAAACCCCCATGTGTGAGTGAACAGCCTCCCCAGTGTCCCCCCAGTGAAATCAGGCCTAAAGTGACCTGTGGCGCCCCCCTGTGGATGGATTCGGCTGTGGGTGCTTGGACCCCTTCTTGGGGTCTCCCCCAAGCCAGCCATGCCGACCAAGGGCACCCAAAACCCCCATGTGTGAGTGAACAGCCTCCCCTGGGTACCCATAGTGAAATCAGGCTTAAAGTGACCTGTGGCGCCCCCCTGTGGATGGATCCGGGTGTGGGGTCTTGGACCCCCCCTTGGGGTCACCCCCAAGCCGGCCAAGGGCACCCAAAACCCCCATGTGTGAGGTAAGAGCCTCCCCTGGTTCTCCTAGTGTCCGCCGGCGGTTTACCATATGGGGGTGTCTGACCACCACCCCAATCCGAGAAAAGTGCATCAAAATCGGCCTCCGTGAGCCAGGAGTCGGTCCCTGGTTCTCATAGTGTCAACCGGATGATTTCCATATGGGGGTGTCTGACCACCACCCCAATCCGAGAAAAGTGCAACAAAATCGGCCTCCGTGAGCCAGGAGTCGGTCCCTGGTTCTCCTGGTGTCCGCCGGCGGTTATCCATATGGGGGTGTCTGACCACCACCCCAATCCGAGAAAAGTGCATCAAAATCGGCCTCCGTGAGCCAGGAGTCGGTCCCTGGTTCTCATAGTGTCAACCGGATGGTTTCCATATGGGGGTGTCTGACCACCAACCCAATCCGAGAAAAGTGCATCAAAATCGGCCTTCCGGGAGCCAGGAGTCGGTCCCTGGTTCTCCTGTTGTCAACCGGATGATTTCCATATGGGGGTGTCTGACCACCAACCCAATCCGAGAAAAGTGCATCAAAATCGGCCTTCCGGGAGCCAGGAGTCGGTCCCTGGTTCTCCTGGTGTCAACCGGATGGTTTCCATATGGGGGTGTCTGACCACCAACCCAATCCGAGAAAAGTGCATCAAAATCGGCCTTCCGGGAGCCAGGAGTCGGTCCCTGGTTCTCCTGGTGTCAACCGGATGGTTTCCATATGGGGGTGTCTGACCACCAACCCAATCCGAGAAAAGTGCATCAAAATCGGCCTTCCGGGAGCCAGGAGTCGGTCCCTGGTTCTCCTGGTGTCAACCGGATGGTTTCCATATGGGGGTGTCTGACCACCAACCCAATCCGAGAAAAGTGCATCAAAATCGGCCTTCCGGGAGCCAGGAGTCGGTCCCTGGTTCTCATAGTGTCAACCGGATGATTTCCATATGGGGGTGTCTGACCACCAACCCAATCCGAGAAAAGTGCATCAAAATCGGCCTTCCGGGAGCCAGGAGTCGGTCCCTGGTTCTCCTGGTGTCAACCGGATGGTTTCCATATGGGGGTGTCTGACCACCAACCCAATCCGAGAAAAGTGCATCAAAATCGGCCTTCCGGGAGCCAGGAGTCGGTCCCTGGTTCTCATAGTGTCAACCGGATGATTTCCATATGGGGGTGTCTGACCACCAACCCAATCCGAGAAAAGTGCATCAAAATCGGCCTTCCGGGAGCCAGGAGTCGGTCCCTGGTTCTCATAGTGTCAACCGGATGGTTTCCATATGGGGGTGTCTGACCACCAACCCAATCCGAGAAAAGTGCATCAAAATCGGCCTTCCGGGAGCCAGGAGTCGGTCCCTGGTTCTCATAGTGTCAACCGGATGATTTCCATATGGGGGTGTCTGACCACCAACCCAATCCGAGAAAAGTGCATCAAAATCGGCCTTCCGGGAGCCAGGAGTCGGTCCCTGGTTCTCCTGGTGTCAACCGGATGGTTTCCATATGGGGGTGTCTGACCACCAACCCAATCCGAGAAAAGTGCATCAAAATCGGCCTTCCGGGAGCCAGGAGTCGGTCCCTGGTTCTCATAGTGTCAACCGGATGGTTTCCATATAGGGGTGTCTGACCACCAACCCAATCCGAGAAAAGTGCATCAAAATCGGCCTTCCGGGAGCCAGGAGTCGGTCCCTGGTTCTCATAGTGTCAACCGGATGATTTCCATATGGGGGTGTCTGACCACCAACCCAATCCGAGAAAAGTGCATCAAAATCGGCCTTCCGGGAGCCAGGAGTCGGTCCCTGGTTCTCATAGTGTCAACCGGATGATTTCCATATGGGGGTGTCTGACCACCAACCCAATCCGAGAAAAGTGCATCAAAATCGGCCTTCCGGGAGCCAGGAGTCGGTCCCTGGTTCTCATAGTGTCAACCGGATGGTTTCCATATGGGGGTGTCTGACCACCAACCCAATCCGAGAAAAGTGCATCAAAATCGGCCTTCCGGGAGCCAGGAGTCGGTCCCTGGTTCTCATAGTGTCAACCGGATGATTTCCATATGGGGGTGTCTGACCACCAACCCAATCCGAGAAAAGTGCATCAAAATCGGCCTTCCGGGAGCCAGGAGTCGGTCCCTGGTTCTCCTGGTGTCAACCGGATGGTTTCCATATGGGGGTGTCTGACCACCAACCCAATCCGAGAAAAGTGCATCAAAATCGGCCTTCCGGGAGCCAGGAGTCGGTCCCTGGTTCTCATAGTGTCAACCGGATGATTTCCATATGGGGGTGTCTGACCACCAACCCAATCCGAGAAAAGTGCATCAAAATCGGCCTTCCGGGAGCCAGGAGTCGGTCCCTGGTTCTCATAGTGTCAACCGGATGATTTCCATATGGGGGTGTCTGACCACCAACCCAATCCGAGAAAAGTGCATCAAAATCGGCCTTCCGGGAGCCAGGAGTCGGTCCCTGGTTCTCATAGTGTCAACCGGATGGTTTCCATATGGGGGTGTCTGACCACCAACCCAATCCGAGAAAAGTGCATCAAAATCGGCCTTCCGGGAGCCAGGAGTCGGTCCCTGGTTC
>NW_028162756.1:35000-37500 GCF_964263955.1 Coregonus lavaretus | reverse complement strand
TGAACAGCCTCCCCAGTGTCCCCCCAGTGAAATCAGGCCTAAAGTGACCTGTGGCGCCCCCCTGTGGATGGATTCGGCTGTGGGTGCTTGGACCCCTTCTTGGGGTCTCCCCCAAGCCAGCCATGCCGACCAAGGGCACCCAAAACCCCCATGTGTGAGTGAACAGCCTCCCCTGGGTCCCCATAGTGAAATCCGGCCTAAAGTGACCTGTGGCGCCCCCCTGTGGATGGATCCGGCTGTGGGGTCTTGGACCCCTTCTTGGGGTCCCCCCCAAGCCATCCATGCCGGCCATGGGCACCCAAAACCCCCATGTGTGAGTGAACAGCCTCCCCTGGGTACCCATAGTGAAATCAGGCTTAAAGTGACCTGTGGCGCCCCCCTGTGGATGGATCTTGGTGGGGGTGCTTGGACCCCTTCTTGGGGTCTCCTCCAAGCCAGCCATGCCGACCATGGGCACCCAAAACCCCCATGTGTGAGTGAACAGCCTCCCCAGTGTACCCATAGTGAAATCAGGCTTAAAGTGACCTGTGGCGCCCCCCTGTGGATGGATCTTGGTGGGGGTGCTTGGACCCCTTCTTGGGGTCTCCCCCAAGCCAGCCATGCCGACCAAGGGCACCCAAAACCCCCATGTGTGAGTGAACAGCCTCCCCAGTGTCCCCCCAGTGAAATCAGGCCTAAAGTGACCTGTGGCGCCCCCCTGTGGATGGATTCGGCTGTGGGTGCTTGGACCCCTTCTTGGGGTCTCCCCCAAGCCAGCCATGCCGACCAAGGGCACCCAAAACCCCCATGTGTGAGTGAACAGCCTCCCCTGGGTACCCATAGTGAAATCAGGCTTAAAGTGACCTGTGGCGCCCCCCTGTGGATGGATCCGGGTGTGGGGTCTTGGACCCCCCCTTGGGGTCACCCCCAAGCCGGCCAAGGGCACCCAAAACCCCCATGTGTGAGGTAAGAGCCTCCCCTGGTTCTCCTGGTGTCCGCCGGCGGTTATCCATATGGGGGTGTCTGACCACCACCCCAATCCGAGAAAAGTGCATCAAAATCGGCCTCCGTGAGCCAGGAGTCGGTCCCTGGTTCTCATAGTGTCAACCGGATGGTTTCCATATGGGGGTGTCTGACCACCAACCCAATCCGAGAAAAGTGCATCAAAATCGGCCTTCCGGGAGCCAGGAGTCGGTCCCTGGTTCTCCTGTTGTCAACCGGATGATTTCCATATGGGGGTGTCTGACCACCAACCCAATCCGAGAAAAGTGCATCAAAATCGGCCTTCCGGGAGCCAGGAGTCGGTCCCTGGTTCTCCTGGTGTCAACCGGATGGTTTCCATATGGGGGTGTCTGACCACCAACCCAATCCGAGAAAAGTGCATCAAAATCGGCCTTCCGGGAGCCAGGAGTCGGTCCCTGGTTCTCCTGGTGTCAACCGGATGGTTTCCATATGGGGGTGTCTGACCACCAACCCAATCCGAGAAAAGTGCATCAAAATCGGCCTTCCGGGAGCCAGGAGTCGGTCCCTGGTTCTCCTGGTGTCAACCGGATGGTTTCCATATGGGGGTGTCTGACCACCAACCCAATCCGAGAAAAGTGCATCAAAATCGGCCTTCCGGGAGCCAGGAGTCGGTCCCTGGTTCTCATAGTGTCAACCGGATGATTTCCATATGGGGGTGTCTGACCACCAACCCAATCCGAGAAAAGTGCATCAAAATCGGCCTTCCGGGAGCCAGGAGTCGGTCCCTGGTTCTCCTGGTGTCAACCGGATGGTTTCCATATGGGGGTGTCTGACCACCAACCCAATCCGAGAAAAGTGCATCAAAATCGGCCTTCCGGGAGCCAGGAGTCGGTCCCTGGTTCTCCTGGTGTCAACCGGATGGTTTCCATATGGGGGTGTCTGACCACCAACCCAATCCGAGAAAAGTGCATCAAAATCGGCCTTCCGGGAGCCAGGAGTCGGTCCCTGGTTCTCCTGGTGTCAACCGGATGGTTTCCATATGGGGGTGTCTGACCACCAACCCAATCCGAGAAAAGTGCATCAAAATCGGCCTTCCGGGAGCCAGGAGTCGGTCCCTGGTTCTCATAGTGTCAACCGGATGATTTCCATATGGGGGTGTCTGACCACCAACCCAATCCGAGAAAAGTGCATCAAAATCGGCCTTCCGGGAGCCAGGAGTCGGTCCCTGGTTCTCCTGGTGTCAACCGGATGGTTTCCATATGGGGGTGTCTGACCACCAACCCAATCCGAGAAAAGTGCATCAAAATCGGCCTTCCGGGAGCCAGGAGTCGGTCCCTGGTTCTCATAGTGTCAACCGGATGATTTCCATATGGGGGTGTCTGACCACCAACCCAATCCGAGAAAAGTGCATCAAAATCGGCCTTCCGGGAGCCAGGAGTCGGTCCCTGGTTCTCCTGGTGTCAACCGGATGGTTTCCATATGGGGGTGTCTGACCACCAACCCAATCCGAGAAAAGTGCATCAAAATCGGCCTTCCGGGAGCCAGGAGTCGGTCCCTG
>NW_028162756.1:15000-22500 GCF_964263955.1 Coregonus lavaretus | reverse complement strand
CTCTCTCCCCTTTCTTCTGGCCTGCTGGGTCACTTTTGTGTGTGGAGGGCTGGACTCTGTCTCACCCATCCCAGCCATGGGCACCCAGAATGCCCATGTGTGAGTCAGGAGCCCTCCCCTGGTTCTCCTAGTGAAAATGACCTGTGGCGCCCCCCTGTGGATGGATCTTGGTGGGGGTGCTTGGACCCCTTCTTGGGGTCCCCCCCAAGCCAGCCATGCCGACCAAGGGCACCCAAAACCCCCATGTGTGAGTGAAAAGCCTCCCCTGGGTCCCCATAGTGAAATCCGGCCTAAAGTGACCTGTGGCGCCCCCCTGTGGATGGATCCGGCTGTGGGGTCTTGGACCCCTTCTTGGGGTCCCCCCCAAGCCAGCCATGCCGACCAAGGGCACCCAAAACCCCCATGTGTGAGTGAAAAGCCTCCCCTGGGTCCCCATAGTGAAATCCGGCCTAAAGTGACCTGTGGCGCCCCCCTGTGGATGGATCCGGCTGTGGGGTCTTGGACCCCTTCTTGGGGTCCCCCCCAAGCCATCCATGCCGGCCATGGGCACCCAAAACCCCCATGTGTGAGTGAACAGCCTCCCCTGGGTACCCATAGTGAAATCAGGCTTAAAGTGACCTGTGGCGCCCCCCTGTGGATGGATCTTGGTGGGGGTGCTTGGACCCCTTCTTGGGGTCTCCTCCAAGCCAGCCATGCCGACCATGGGCACCCAAAACCCCCATGTGTGAGTGAACAGCCTCCCCAGTGTACCCATAGTGAAATCAGGCTTAAAGTGACCTGTGGCGCCCCCCTGTGGATGGATCTTGGTGGGGGTGCTTGGACCCCTTCTTGGGGTCTCCCCCAAGCCAGCCATGCCGACCAAGGGCACCCAAAACCCCCATGTGTGAGTGAACAGCCTCCCCAGTGTCCCCCCAGTGAAATCAGGCCTAAAGTGACCTGTGGCGCCCCCCTGTGGATGGATTCGGCTGTGGGTGCTTGGACCCCTTCTTGGGGTCTCCCCCAAGCCAGCCATGCCGACCAAGGGCACCCAAAACCCCCATGTGTGAGTGAACAGCCTCCCCTGGGTCCCCATAGTGAAATCCGGCCTAAAGTGACCTGTGGCGCCCCCCTGTGGATGGATCCGGCTGTGGGGTCTTGGACCCCTTCTTGGGGTCCCCCCCAAGCCATCCATGCCGGCCATGGGCACCCAAAACCCCCATGTGTGAGTGAACAGCCTCCCCTGGGTACCCATAGTGAAATCAGGCTTAAAGTGACCTGTGGCGCCCCCCTGTGGATGGATCTTGGTGGGGGTGCTTGGACCCCTTCTTGGGGTCTCCTCCAAGCCAGCCATGCCGACCATGGGCACCCAAAACCCCCATGTGTGAGTGAACAGCCTCCCCAGTGTACCCATAGTGAAATCAGGCTTAAAGTGACCTGTGGCGCCCCCCTGTGGATGGATCTTGGTGGGGGTGCTTGGACCCCTTCTTGGGGTCTCCCCCAAGCCAGCCATGCCGACCAAGGGCACCCAAAACCCCCATGTGTGAGTGAACAGCCTCCCCAGTGTCCCCCCAGTGAAATCAGGCCTAAAGTGACCTGTGGCGCCCCCCTGTGGATGGATTCGGCTGTGGGTGCTTGGACCCCTTCTTGGGGTCTCCCCCAAGCCAGCCATGCCGACCAAGGGCACCCAAAACCCCCATGTGTGAGTGAACAGCCTCCCCTGGGTCCCCATAGTGAAATCCGGCCTAAAGTGACCTGTGGCGCCCCCCTGTGGATGGATCCGGCTGTGGGGTCTTGGACCCCTTCTTGGGGTCCCCCCCAAGCCATCCATGCCGGCCATGGGCACCCAAAACCCCCATGTGTGAGTGAACAGCCTCCCCTGGGTACCCATAGTGAAATCAGGCTTAAAGTGACCTGTGGCGCCCCCCTGTGGATGGATCTTGGTGGGGGTGCTTGGACCCCTTCTTGGGGTCTCCTCCAAGCCAGCCATGCCGACCATGGGCACCCAAAACCCCCATGTGTGAGTGAACAGCCTCCCCAGTGTACCCATAGTGAAATCAGGCTTAAAGTGACCTGTGGCGCCCCCCTGTGGATGGATCTTGGTGGGGGTGCTTGGACCCCTTCTTGGGGTCTCCCCCAAGCCAGCCATGCCGACCAAGGGCACCCAAAACCCCCATGTGTGAGTGAACAGCCTCCCCAGTGTCCCCCCAGTGAAATCAGGCCTAAAGTGACCTGTGGCGCCCCCCTGTGGATGGATTCGGCTGTGGGTGCTTGGACCCCTTCTTGGGGTCTCCCCCAAGCCAGCCATGCCGACCAAGGGCACCCAAAACCCCCATGTGTGAGTGAACAGCCTCCCCTGGGTACCCATAGTGAAATCAGGCTTAAAGTGACCTGTGGCGCCCCCCTGTGGATGGATCCGGGTGTGGGGTCTTGGACCCCCCCTTGGGGTCACCCCCAAGCCGGCCAAGGGCACCCAAAACCCCCATGTGTGAGGTAAGAGCCTCCCCTGGTTCTCCTAGTGTCCGCCGGCGGTTTACCATATGGGGGTGTCTGACCACCACCCCAATCCGAGAAAAGTGCATCAAAATCGGCCTCCGTGAGCCAGGAGTCGGTCCCTGGTTCTCATAGTGTCAACCGGATGATTTCCATATGGGGGTGTCTGACCACCACCCCAATCCGAGAAAAGTGCAACAAAATCGGCCTCCGTGAGCCAGGAGTCGGTCCCTGGTTCTCCTGGTGTCCGCCGGCGGTTATCCATATGGGGGTGTCTGACCACCACCCCAATCCGAGAAAAGTGCATCAAAATCGGCCTCCGTGAGCCAGGAGTCGGTCCCTGGTTCTCATAGTGTCAACCGGATGGTTTCCATATGGGGGTGTCTGACCACCAACCCAATCCGAGAAAAGTGCATCAAAATCGGCCTTCCGGGAGCCAGGAGTCGGTCCCTGGTTCTCCTGTTGTCAACCGGATGATTTCCATATGGGGGTGTCTGACCACCAACCCAATCCGAGAAAAGTGCATCAAAATCGGCCTTCCGGGAGCCAGGAGTCGGTCCCTGGTTCTCCTGGTGTCAACCGGATGGTTTCCATATGGGGGTGTCTGACCACCAACCCAATCCGAGAAAAGTGCATCAAAATCGGCCTTCCGGGAGCCAGGAGTCGGTCCCTGGTTCTCCTGGTGTCAACCGGATGGTTTCCATATGGGGGTGTCTGACCACCAACCCAATCCGAGAAAAGTGCATCAAAATCGGCCTTCCGGGAGCCAGGAGTCGGTCCCTGGTTCTCCTGGTGTCAACCGGATGGTTTCCATATGGGGGTGTCTGACCACCAACCCAATCCGAGAAAAGTGCATCAAAATCGGCCTTCCGGGAGCCAGGAGTCGGTCCCTGGTTCTCATAGTGTCAACCGGATGATTTCCATATGGGGGTGTCTGACCACCAACCCAATCCGAGAAAAGTGCATCAAAATCGGCCTTCCGGGAGCCAGGAGTCGGTCCCTGGTTCTCCTGGTGTCAACCGGATGGTTTCCATATGGGGGTGTCTGACCACCAACCCAATCCGAGAAAAGTGCATCAAAATCGGCCTTCCGGGAGCCAGGAGTCGGTCCCTGGTTCTCATAGTGTCAACCGGATGATTTCCATATGGGGGTGTCTGACCACCAACCCAATCCGAGAAAAGTGCATCAAAATCGGCCTTCCGGGAGCCAGGAGTCGGTCCCTGGTTCTCATAGTGTCAACCGGATGGTTTCCATATGGGGGTGTCTGACCACCAACCCAATCCGAGAAAAGTGCATCAAAATCGGCCTTCCGGGAGCCAGGAGTCGGTCCCTGGTTCTCATAGTGTCAACCGGATGATTTCCATATGGGGGTGTCTGACCACCAACCCAATCCGAGAAAAGTGCATCAAAATCGGCCTTCCGGGAGCCAGGAGTCGGTCCCTGGTTCTCCTGGTGTCAACCGGATGGTTTCCATATGGGGGTGTCTGACCACCAACCCAATCCGAGAAAAGTGCATCAAAATCGGCCTTCCGGGAGCCAGGAGTCGGTCCCTGGTTCTCATAGTGTCAACCGGATGGTTTCCATATAGGGGTGTCTGACCACCAACCCAATCCGAGAAAAGTGCATCAAAATCGGCCTTCCGGGAGCCAGGAGTCGGTCCCTGGTTCTCATAGTGTCAACCGGATGATTTCCATATGGGGGTGTCTGACCACCAACCCAATCCGAGAAAAGTGCATCAAAATCGGCCTTCCGGGAGCCAGGAGTCGGTCCCTGGTTCTCATAGTGTCAACCGGATGATTTCCATATGGGGGTGTCTGACCACCAACCCAATCCGAGAAAAGTGCATCAAAATCGGCCTTCCGGGAGCCAGGAGTCGGTCCCTGGTTCTCATAGTGTCAACCGGATGGTTTCCATATGGGGGTGTCTGACCACCAACCCAATCCGAGAAAAGTGCATCAAAATCGGCCTTCCGGGAGCCAGGAGTCGGTCCCTGGTTCTCATAGTGTCAACCGGATGATTTCCATATGGGGGTGTCTGACCACCAACCCAATCCGAGAAAAGTGCATCAAAATCGGCCTTCCGGGAGCCAGGAGTCGGTCCCTGGTTCTCCTGGTGTCAACCGGATGGTTTCCATATGGGGGTGTCTGACCACCAACCCAATCCGAGAAAAGTGCATCAAAATCGGCCTTCCGGGAGCCAGGAGTCGGTCCCTGGTTCTCATAGTGTCAACCGGATGATTTCCATATGGGGGTGTCTGACCACCAACCCAATCCGAGAAAAGTGCATCAAAATCGGCCTTCCGGGAGCCAGGAGTCGGTCCCTGGTTCTCATAGTGTCAACCGGATGATTTCCATATGGGGGTGTCTGACCACCAACCCAATCCGAGAAAAGTGCATCAAAATCGGCCTTCCGGGAGCCAGGAGTCGGTCCCTGGTTCTCATAGTGTCAACCGGATGGTTTCCATATGGGGGTGTCTGACCACCAACCCAATCCGAGAAAAGTGCATCAAAATCGGCCTTCCGGGAGCCAGGAGTCGGTCCCTGGTTCTCATAGTGTCAACCGGATGATTTCCATATGGGGGTGTCTGACCACCAACCCAATCCGAGAAAAGTGCATCAAAATCGGCCTTCCGGGAGCCAGGAGTCGGTCCCTGGTTCTCCTGGTGTCAACCGGATGGTTTCCATATGGGGGTGTCTGACCACCAACCCAATCCGAGAAAAGTGCATCAAAATCGGCCTTCCGGGAGCCAGGAGTCGGTCCCTGGTTCTCATAGTGTCAACCGGATGATTTCCATATGGGGGTGTCTGACCACCAACCCAATCCGAGAAAAGTGCATCAAAATCGGCCTTCCGGGAGCCAGGAGTCGGTCCCTGGTTCTCATAGTGTCAACCGGATGGTTTCCATATGGGGGTGTCTGACCACCAACCCAATCCGAGAAAAGTGCATCAAAATCGGCCTTCCGGGAGCCAGGAGTCGGTCCCTGGTTCTCATAGTGTCAACCGGATGATTTCCATATGGGGGTGTCTGACCACCAACCCAATCCGAGAAAAGTGCATCAAAATCGGCCTTCCGGGAGCCAGGAGTCGGTCCCTGGTTCTCCTGGTGTCAACCGGATGGTTTCCATATGGGGGTGTCTGACCACCAACCCAATCCGAGAAAAGTGCATCAAAATCGGCCTTCCGGGAGCCAGGAGTCGGTCCCTGGTTCTCATAGTGTCAACCGGATGGTTTCCATATAGGGGTGTCTGACCACCAACCCAATCCGAGAAAAGTGCATCAAAATCGGCCTTCCGGGAGCCAGGAGTCGGTCCCTGGTTCTCATAGTGTCAACCGGATGATTTCCATATGGGGGTGTCTGACCACCAACCCAATCCGAGAAAAGTGCATCAAAATCGGCCTTCCGGGAGCCAGGAGTCGGTCCCTGGTTCTCATAGTGTCAACCGGATGATTTCCATATGGGGGTGTCTGACCACCAACCCAATCCGAGAAAAGTGCATCAAAATCGGCCTTCCGGGAGCCAGGAGTCGGTCCCTGGTTCTCATAGTGTCAACCGGATGGTTTCCATATGGGGGTGTCTGACCACCAACCCAATCCGAGAAAAGTGCATCAAAATCGGCCTTCCGGGAGCCAGGAGTCGGTCCCTGGTTCTCATAGTGTCAACCGGATGATTTCCATATGGGGGTGTCTGACCACCAACCCAATCCGAGAAAAGTGCATCAAAATCGGCCTTCCGGGAGCCAGGAGTCGGTCCCTGGTTCTCCTGGTGTCAACCGGATGGTTTCCATATGGGGGTGTCTGACCACCAACCCAATCCGAGAAAAGTGCATCAAAATCGGCCTTCCGGGAGCCAGGAGTCGGTCCCTGGTTCTCATAGTGTCAACCGGATGATTTCCATATGGGGGTGTCTGACCACCAACCCAATCCGAGAAAAGTGCATCAAAATCGGCCTTCCGGGAGCCAGGAGTCGGTCCCTGGTTCTCCTGGTGTCCGCCGGCGGTTATCCATATGGGGGTGTCTGACCACCAACCCAATCCGAGAAAAGTGCATCAAAATCGGCCTTCCGTGAGGCAGGAGTCGGTCCCTGGTTCTCCTGTTGTCAACCGGATGATTTCCATATGGGGGTGTCTGACCACCACCCCAATCCGAAAAAAGTGCATCAAATCGGCCTTCCGTGAGCCAGGAGTCGGTCCCTGGTTCTCCTGGTGTCCGCCGGCGGACAACCATGTTGGGGTGTCTGACCCACAACCCAATCCGACCAAGTGCACCCAAATCGGCCTTCCGTGAGCCAGGAGTCGGTCTCTGGTTCTCCCATCGACCGCCGGCGGTCTTCCATGTGGGGGTGTCTGACCCACAACCCAATCCGACCAAGAGCACCCATGTCGGCCTTGTGTGAGTCAGGAGCCGTTCCCCCTGGTTCTCATTTGGGTTACCATGCACGAAGGGACATAGTGCAATTTCGGCCGATTTTTCCGATTTTTTCAAATAATGTTTAAAAATACTTCCCGATGAGCTAGAGGTCCCAAATTTGGTCTATTATCCTCTTTTATGATGAACTTCCATTACCTAAAAGGGTTTTTCTTAACTCGTATAGGAACATCAACCGTTCTGACCCCTATTTTTTTTTTTCACTTTTCTAACATAATTAAAATATAGTAAAAAATTTCCAAAAACGAATTAATTTATATATAAATGTGCGTCTATTCGTGCCCTTTTGCGCCAAAAAAACCCCATCCTGATTGGACTTTTAGTTTTTGAATTATTAACGTTTTAAGTCGTTTTTTCAAAACCGAAATCGCTGTTTTTTCCCCCAAACGGCGGAGCACAGACAGGCCCAGCGGGTGGCAGGGCTTATGTCGATAATTTGGCCTCTCCCGTAGTAGCCCCACTCGGTTCCAGGTCGGCCAGACAGGTACCGGCGCGATTTTGAAAACCTCGTTTTCAGAGAATAGACTTCCATGGCGGATTGATCCGGGGGTGATGGCAAACCTCTCGGCCTGTGCGGATATTGGGAATCGGGCATGTTTGAGGGTTC